>NC_089250.1:221980102-222280102 GCF_963930625.1 Muntiacus reevesi | reverse complement strand
TGCTTCTATCTGAAGGACAATAGAATTTAACTCAGTTATACTAACATCTTGAAAGCATCCACCACAGGCCAGATCCTGTGAGAGGAACCAGGAACATAAAAAGAGATAATGCCAGGGCCATGCTCCATGCTGAGACATGTACTCCTTTCACAGATAAGTCTACATTTTCATTTTTTAACCAGGTAAGGATGTAGTAACTTCATCTTCCTTAGCGATCCAGTGTCTCTTCATTTGTATTACTAAGCCAGATGCTGTTTACTATACCTCAAGCTGGGGGCGCTGAGTGAAGGGGTAAAGGTGGGTGAGGCCCGTTAACTTACCATTCCTCCTCAGCCTATGCTGTTCTGCAGGCAGGATGCCCAGCCTGGGTGTCAACTTTTTACAAATAGCAATTGAAGCTGTCAGTTATCTTGATGAGTAGCGCTCCAGTGCAAGAACAGCATAATTGGGGGTAAAGTGTTAGTGAGCTAATTTTTTCACCAGCAACAAGAACATCTTCCTGGGGATAATGTGTTTACTGTTATTATTTGGTATGTAGCACAGAAATCCCAAATAATACAAGAATGAAAATATCAAATTCCTCAACTTTAGGAAAGGCACAGTATATATACTCTCTCAGGTTAAAAAAAAAATACAGAGATTATCAGAAACTTATTTCTTTCTTTCTTCATAAAGTTTTCTCTCTCTCTCCTTTTTTTTTTTTTTTTTTTGTCTGATTTTAAACAGAAAAACTCTGGTGCTTATCTTTTGTTGGGTGTTTGTATGCTTAAATATAAGGCATCAGGACTATAAAAAGACCCCAGTGTTTAAGCCTCAAGGCGAATATGATATGAATTTAAATAATCTATGACATTGTCCTCTAACACTCTGGATGGCACATTATTCAGTGAACCAGAATGTAATTTCTCCATCCCTCCTAGTCTGTAAACCTAAGACCCCAGCAGCCTGCCCATTCTTGACCATCTTTTAAAATCTAACCCCAAAACTGAAATCCCGGTGGAGGATACCCTACCTTTGCCAGCAATGCTAATGTTTCTCTTCTCCAGCTTCATCCCTCTTCTGCCTGTCTCTCATCTGGTCCTCCTCAAACTGTCTTCTAACTGTTACTCGTCTTCTGTCTTCCCTCTGGATAGGGACTAAGTTCGTTCACCTATGTACCCCAGGGCCTTATGCAATTTCTAGCACATAGAATATCCTCAATACATTATTGCTGAATAGAAAAGGAAGGAAAGAATGTGGGAAGGGTGGAGCATCTTGGTAGGTGATCAGTACTCAGAGCAAGAGCTTCAGAGTCAAGCCAAGTGAAGGGCTCTGGCTCCTGGTACCCAGTAGAGGGCAGCAGAGAACTAAGGAGCAAAAGCTAACTCCCCAGAAGAAAGTTCTCCTGTGATTGCCAATGGGAAAGGCCAGAGAGCAGGAAGGGAGGACAAACCCCATGACACCAAAACTCAGGGGCGCAGCATTGTCAGATGTCACAGGATGCACAGGCAGAACCCAGAAACTGGCAGGAATGTATGAGGAGGTTAGGATGAGTAAGAGACACCTACAGTGGGTCCAAAATAATTTGGATGGATTGTATTTTGGGGGCCAGGCATCATCTGAAGTTTCATAGCCCTGGCCCAAGCAGGAAATGTCCCTCAGCTGAACTTAAGGTATTGGGAATCCAGAGGCAGATAATGGATGAACAAACCTAAGCTTCTTACAACTGGATCACTAAGGAGAAGCTAGGACTTGGAGAGAAGAAGATTAGACATTCCAAAAGCCACTGGGCAGGAGTTGAGCAGACAAAGAAACTCTTAATAAGAGGCAGCAGTAATGAGAAGGTTCCACTGGTCAGCCCAGGAATTCAAAAAGCACAGGACCTGGGTGGGAGAGGAGGACACAGCTGTGTTTTGAAGGAACCAGAGAATTTTAAACAAATAAACCCAAACCATACTCACAGAGGTTTGGTATTAGATTGCATTTCATAACTGCAAAGTCTTACCCTCTTGCTTACCACTTGCAAGCATGGTCAATGGACTAGCACCTGCATCATTGCCAAGGAGTTGCTAAAATGCAGAATTTCAATCCCACCCCCAGATCTACTGAATCAGAATCTGCACTTTAACAGAATTCCCAGGTAATACTTTGGGACGCCCACTTCACCACCAGCTGAGCCCTCACCACAAACACCTCTGACCATAACTTGAACTACTCTACCCGTTGACCACCTTATGGTCACTGTGTATTCCAGTCATACCAACCTCTTTTGCTCCTGCAATATGCCATGTTTATTCCCAACACAGGGTCTCTGTTCTATCTGTTACCATGGATGCGTTTTCTTGACATTCAGATTTTGACTTAAATATCAGCTCTTCAGAGAGGTCTTCCCCCAGCACCCAATCCAAATGAAATACGTGAGTACTCTCAACTACATGAGCAACGCTACTTCTATGCATGGTGCCATTGCTCTCAACCTGGAGCAAACATCTGAACCACACAGAGAACTTATTAAAACACAAATTGCATGCCCAGTCCTCCCGAGTTTCTGATTCAGCAGGTCTGGGGTAGATCTGAAAGTTCTGAGAATTTTCATTTCTAACCAACTGCTAGGTGACAACAGTACTGCTGAGTGGGACCACTCTGAGAATCATTAGCACCATCTCACTATCTGCTGGCATCTTCCTGGTCACTCCTTTCTGTAGGGTCATCTACACTGTGCCAGAGTGTCTACTCCAGGAGACTAAACAATCTGTGTGTTCTGTTCACCCAGTGTCTCCAGGGCATGGTATACAGTAGGTGCTTTTTAATATTTGTTGACTAAAGAATGGATTCATTAGCAGCCAACTTTTTTCACTATAGATTTTGCATCTTTTGTATGTGGCTTAATATAACTTAGCAACAGCTTTGCATTCCATTCTGTAATACATATAATCACCAACCAGAGTTTTGTATTCATTAGACATTGTTTAACTTTCAAAAATGTAAACCGCACAGAGACAATTGAGAGTTATGTGTTATCTGTAGCTATCTGCTATTGATAGCACTTTTTATGCTGTTGACTTCATTAGCTGGTCTTCTACTTGAAGACAGAGACTCTATCCAATCCCATACCAATGCAGGGGACACAGGTTTGATCCCTGGTCCAGGAAGATCCCACATGCAAGGGAGAAACTTCTGTGCCACAGCTATTGAGCCAGAGCTCTAGAGCCTGCCAGCTACAACTATCAAGCCCACATGCCTAGATCCCATGCTCCACAACAAGAGAGGCCACGGCAATGAGAAGCCCGCACACAGCAACGAAGAGGAGTCCCAACTCACCACAACTAGAGAAAGCCCCCTCAAAATGACGAAGACCCCGTGCCGTCAAAAATGAATACATAAATCTTTTAAAAATATGTTTTTTTAAAATCATAGCCTCTGTCCCTTCTGAGCACTTAATAATAAATAGTATTTAGATGCCAATTTTCACATACCTCATTCCTCTTAGTTTGTATTGATAACAGTATGAATACCTAGGAAATATTCATAATATCTATAAATATTTGTTGATTCAGGAATACTTACATTCTTCAAACTATATCTCAACTTCATAATATCTGTTAAGTAGATATTACACTACTATCCCCATTTCACAGAAGAAACTGAAGGTCAGAAAATTTAATAAATTTGAACCCAGTTTTTTTCTTTCTCCTGGACAACTCACACAACGCTCTAGGGCACAATCTTTTCTGGAGACAGCAGCAGCAAATGCTAAGATATAATGAAAACTTTGATTAGTTTGGACATTCTTATGATGTTCTGGTTTGGCATCCGATTATTGAGTCTTAGGCAATAGGCCATTCTAGTTACCAATTCAAACCTGTATACACTGAATACTGTTATTGTTTTAAACCAGCAACAAAATCACAAATATCTGCTAATAATATACAAGCAAACTATGAGAATTTAATGTCACAACTGAAATCACATACTTCTTGAGGAAAAAGGTAAACTTAAAACAGGGAATATGAGATTTTATTGAGTCTACATTTTTTATAATGTTTTGATTTCTTTGTATTCAAGTAAGTAAAGATATTTCCAATAAGAACATGATTTTTTAATTAGAAGTACTTTTTTCTTTTTAAAAAGTTATTTGCTTTTATTCTTCACAATGATTGCCCTTAATATAACTTATTAATTCTTCAAGAATGTTCCCTATCAAAGTTACTTGGGATATACTGCTAGAACAACTAGGATTTGAAGCACTGTAGCAATTCATATGAGTCTGTCTTCTGATAAAGATGCTTTATAAAAGCATAATAAAAAAACTTCTAAAAATTCCATAATTGTACATACAAAAGAGGTGTGAGGTACAGAAAAGAACAGCAAGTGTGAAAAAGGGAGACAGAATAAAAGGGGAGAGGCAGGGGAGAAGTTAGGAGTAGTCAGGAGAAGAGATAAAAGGAAGAAAGGGGGAAAGGAGGAAAGAAGAAAGGGAAGGAGAGAAGGAAAAAAGGCTCCCACTTTGGCTCTTGGTCTAATTCTGGCCTTCCTACCCTCACTCCACATACCCGCTCCTCACACATGCACCACAACACACACACACACACACACACACACACACACTACTTCTTTGACAGTTGCCTCAGCCCTGTACATCTTGCACAGGATGTAGAAACTGGCAACATCCTGAGATCCAAGGTATTCCTTTCAAGAACACAAAATTATGGCCACACACACATCAATTATTTAAAAATTGTTTTAAGATTTAAAAGATTCTCAGAATGGAACCATTTTCAAATATAGTTCCATGAAAGATTAATACTTAAGTTGCAAGAGAGTTCCAGAAAAACATCTACTTCAGCTTTATTGACTATGCCAAAGCTTTTGACTGTGTGGATCACAACAAACTGTGGAAAATTCTTCAAGAGATGGGAATACTAGATCATCTGACCTGCCTCCTGAGAAATCTGTATGCAGGTCAAGAAGCAACAGCTAGAACTGCACATGGAACAACAGACTAGTTTCAAATCGGGAAAGGACAATGTCAAGGCTATATTTTGTCACCCTACTTATTTAACTTACATGCAGAGTACATCATGAGAAATGCTGGGCTGGATGAAGCACAAGTTGGAATCAAGATTGCCGGGAGATATATCAATAACCTCAGATATGCAGATGACACCACCCTTATGGCAGAATGTGAAGAAGAACTAAAGAGCCTCTTGATGAAAGTGAAAGAGGAGAGTGGAAAAAGTTGGCTTAAAACTCAACATTCAGAAAACTAAGATCATGGCCTCTGGTTCCATCACTTCATGGCAAATAGATGGGGAAACAGGGGAAACAGTGAGAGACTTTTATTTTCTTGGGCTCCAAAATCACTGCAGATGGTGACTGCAGCCATGAAATTAAAAGATGCTTGCTCCATGGAAGAAAAGTTATGACCAACCTAGACAGCATTTTAGAAACCAGAGACATTACTTTGCCAACAAAGGTCTGTCTAGTCAAAGCTATGGTTTTTCCAGTAGTCATGTATGGATATGAGAGTTGGACTACAAAGAAAGCTGAGCTGAAGAATTGATGCTTCTGAACTATGGTGTGGGAAAAGTCTCTTGAGAGTCCCTTGGACTGCAAGGAGATCCAACCAGTCCATCCAAAAGGAAATCAGCCCTGAATATCATTGGAAGGACTGATGCTGAAGCTGAACCGCCAATACTTTGGCCACCTAATGGGAAGAACTGACTCATTAGAAAAGACCATGATGCTGGGAAAGATTGAAGGCAGGAAGAAAAGGGGATGACAGAGGATAAGAAGGTTGGATGGCACCACCAACTCAATGGACATGTGTTTGAGTAATCTCTGGGAGTTGGTGATGGACAGGGAGGCCTGGCGTGCTACAGTCCATGGGGTTGCAAAGAGTCGGACAAGACTGAGCAACTGAACTGAACTGAAGTTGTTTTCTACATTCAATACTCTAGAGTACTTTTTCTGGCTTTTTTTAAACAAAACATACTTCTTGAACAGATGGATGGATGATACACAGCTAGAGTACGTATCCTAAATCACTAAACAGCATAGCCACAACCAGAATTTTCTTCCCATGCTGTCTCCTGCACACATACCCACTCTGTTCCCCAATCCCAGGGGAGTATGATTTCAACATCAGAATTTTGTCTTTGGGGAATATTTTCATTGTTATGAAGGAAAACAACATGAAATATTTTAGACTGGGGCTATCACATTCACACTCACACATGTATTGACTCATGTGAATGTGTGCATGCACACACATAAGTACACGTGTGTACATACACACCAATACCAAGCATATGAAAGCTATACTCATATCATTCTCGTTCAGTGATAGATGAAGGGAAATGTTGAGATTTGGATTGTAGCTTTTGCCTCCTCAATAGAACCATATTATATTCCTGAATGAGCTGTCAAATATGCTGATGACACTGTTTAAAATTCACAATTGGGCATATGTTTCAATTTAATCTGAGTAATAGGAAGGCCTACTCTGGCCAGTGATATGCTGCTTATCTGTCACTTCCTCCTGGGTTGTCAGTGTTTCTGAAATGCCAGTGCTACAGGCAAAGCACTCTGATTAGAACATCAACCTGCCTTTGAGCAAACGCTGCCAACTGCCAGCTTGTGCCTGGAAACTGAATGCCCCCTTAGCTCTAGGCCAGGGCTGGGGAGCCAATTAGGAAATCCCTAAGAGATACAAGAAACTGATATGGAGAGCTGTGCTCCCAAAAGGTAAGCTGGCCTACTTAGAAATGTGAGTCAGTATTGAGAGACACCCTTTGTGGAGGAATATACTCAAATATCCTCACTCTTTCTAAATCCCCATACTGTCAATGGGCTTCCCTGGTGGCTCAGAGAGTAAAGAATCTTCCCGCAATGCAGGGGACCTGGTTTGATCCCTGGGTTGGGAAGATCCCCTGGAGGAGGGCATGGCAACCCACTCCTCCATTTTCCAGGCAAGAGTACTGGAGTGGGTTGCTATTGTTTTCTCCAGGGCTACAGTCTATGGGGTTGCAAAGAGTCAGACACAACTGAGCGACTAAGCACATACTGTCAATAGAAAAGAATTGTTTTATATTCATAAAGTAAATAGATAAAAAGAAAATAAAATCTGTCATTTCTTTTCTCATTTCAATTTGCATTACATACATACAATGGGGATATATTCATGTTGTGAAAGATTCAAACATCCAAAATTACATAATTTGAAACATGAATGCTTCCTTCCCCTATTCCTTGATAGGCACACTTCATATCATTTTTGCATGAATTGACTTACATATATGAACACTTTCTTAACACAAAGGGGATTAGATTCTACTATTCATCCTCTGACTTGCTTTCTTCACTTTAACAACACATCCTAGAGATCATATCATCCCATGTCTGAACACACCCTACACCCTTTTTTTAAAAGAGTTTACTAAACCTAAACACGCTCTATACCCTTTTTTTAAAGAGTTTACTAAACCTAAAACTGCTCTTAAAAAGTACACAAAATTTAGAGAAAGGTACACAGATTTCCCATATATTCTCTGCCCTGCACACAAGAGCCTCCTCATTATCAACATCACTCACTAGAATGGTACTTTTTTTTTTTTTTTACCAAAGATGAATCTACATTGACACATTATAATCACCCAAAATCCACAGTGTACCTTAAGACTCAATTTTGGTGTTGCACGTTCTATGGGTTTGGACAAATGTATAATGATAGGTATCCACCAATATAGTGCCATGCAGCATATTTTTACTGCCTTTTAAATCTTCTGTGCTCCACTGGTTCATCACTCTTCCTCACCTTCTACCCCACAACCACTGATCTTTTCACTGACTACATAGCTTTGCCTTTTCGAGAATATCAAAAGGATGAAATTACACAGCATGTAGACTTCTCAGATTGAATTCTTTCACTCAGCAGTATGCATTTAAATTTCCTCCATGTCTTTTCATAGCTTGATAACTCACTTCTTTTTAGTGCTGAGTAGTATTCCATTCTCTTGATGAACCACAGTTTATTGACCCATTCACCTACCAAAGAATATCTTGGTTGCTTTCAAATTTTGGCAATTATAAAATTGATATAAACAGGCCTGTGCCAATTTCTGTGTAGACATAGTTTTCAACTCCTCTAAGTAAATATCAGAGAACCCAGCTGATGGACTGTATGGTTAGGGTGTTTAGCTTTGTAAGAAACCACCACACTGTCTTCTAAAATACTATTTTGCATCCCCACCAGCAACGTATGAGAATTCCTACTGCTCCACATCCTCACCAGTATTTAATGTCAATGTTCTGGACTGTGGCCATTCCAAGAGGTGTATAATGGTATCACACTATTGTTTTAATTTGCATTTCCCTGATGGTACATGAAATGGATCTTCTTTTCATATGTGTATTTGCCACCTGTGTATCCTCTTTGGTGAAGGATTTATTAAAGTCTTTAGTCCATTTTTATTTAGGTTGTTTTGTATCATTGAATTTTAAGAGTTCTGTGTATGTTTTTGGATGTTTTTATATATTATGTTTTTCTTCTCTTGTGAATTGCCTAATTTTTCTGGCACATTTTTATTGAGGTGTTTCCTATTTATAGTTACTGATTTGTTGGAGCTCATTATTGGATATTAATAAAATTGCCATTCTATATGTTGAAAATTTTTTATATCAGTCTGTCCTCTCAACAAAAACTGAATTACAGCATAATTTTCATTAATTTGTCTTTTATAGGCCTATTTTTTCATTTGAGGTCATCAAAACTTTGGTTATGTGAGATATGTGCATTAGGGTAATCTGGGAGAAGGGTGTACAAAAACTGTCTGAACTACCTTTGCACTTTTATGTAAGTCTAAAATTATTTTTAAATAATTTTATTATTTTTTAATTTTTAAAAATAATTTAATATATCTTTTTTTACTCAATTATTTTAAAAACTATTTTTAAATAATTTTTTTACTCATATTATTTTTAAATACTTTTTTTTAAATTATGGTAGCTTTTATAGATTTGTTTGCTTACATGGTTGGTTGTAGTGGTGATTTTGCACCTAGTTTGTTAACACTCTTGGAATTGATTTTTGTGTATAAAAAAATATGATATAATCTAGATGTCTGTTTAGATTTTTTTCTGAATGAAGAGCCTCTGATCCCAATATCATTTACTAAATGGTCTGTTAGTTTTCTATAGATTGGATGCTTCATAATAAACTGAATTCCCACACTTAACTAAGACTGTTTCTGAACTTTGCCCCATTTTATTCTTCTATTTGGGGCTTCCCTGGTGGTTCAGATGGTAAAGAATCTGATTTATCTATTTGTAAATTAATACCCACACTTATAAAATTACTATTGTTGTTCAGTCGCTAAGTCATGTCCAACTTTTTGCAACCCCATGAACTGCAGCACATGACGCTTCCCTGTCCTTTACTGTCTCGCCAAGTTTGCTCAAACTCATGTCCACTGAGTCAGTGATGCCATCTAACCATCTTATCTTCTGTCACCCCCTTCTCCTCCTGCCCTCAATCCTTCCTAGCATTAGGGTTTTTTCCAATGAGCTCTTCGCATCAAGTGGCCAAAGTATTGGAGCTGCAGTTTCAGCATTGGTCCTTCCAGTGAATATTCAGAGTTGATTTCCTTTAGAATTGACTGCTTTGATCTCCTTGCTGTCCAAAGGACTCTCAAGAGTCTTCTCCAGCACCACAGTTTGAAAGCATCAATTCTTTGGTGCCCAACCTTCTTTATGGTCCAACTCTCACATCCACGCACGACTCCTGGAAAAACCATAGCTTTAACTATGCGACCCTTGTTGGCAAAGTGATGTCTCTGCTTTTTCATACACTGTCTAGATTTGTCACAGTTTTTCTTCCAAGGAGCACATGTCTTTAATTTTAATTTAGTTTTTTGAATGCTGAGTTTTAAGCCAGTTTTTGCAATCTCCTCTTTCACCTTCATCAAGAGGCTCTTTAGTTCCTCTTCTCTTCTGCCATTAAAGTGGTATTATCTGCATATCTGAGATTGTTGATATTTCTCCCAGCAATCTTGATTCTAGATTTTGATTAATCCAGCCTGGCATTTAGCATGATGTATTCTGCATATAAGTTAAAAAAGCAGGGTGACAATATACAACCTTGATGTACTCCTTTCCTAATTTTGAACCAGTCCATTGTTCCATGTCTGGTTCTAACTGTTGCTTCTTGTCTTGCATACAGGTTTCTCAGGAGGCAGGTAAGGTGGCCTGATATCCCCATCTCTTTAAGAATTTTTCACAGTTTGTTGTGATCCACAAAGTCAAAGGCTTTAGCATAGTCAGTGAAGCAGATGTTTTTTGGAATCTCTTGCTTTTTCTATGATCTAGCAGATGTTGGCAATTTCATCTCAGGTTCCTCTGCCTTTTCTAAATCCAGCTTATACAACTGGAAGTTCTCAGTTCACATACTGCTCAGGCCTAGCTTGAAGGATTTTGAGCATAATCTTGCTAGCACGTGAAATGAATGCATATGCTCCTTTTCTACTATCTTGATCCAATCTCTTAGAATTTGTAAAAACAAAATACCAAATCATAATCCCTCCAACTTTTACACAGGTATCTTTATCTTTTTATACTCCCTTCTGGTCTTTGTCCACACATACGGTTTCATATTTTTATAATCAAAATGTACGCACAATTTTGCATTCTTCTTTTCCATATAATATGCCTTAAACATTTTCCCATGCAATCTTCATAATTACTACTTTAATGGCTATATAGTTGTACATTTAGGTGATCTAGTATCATCTGTTTAACCACCCTCTAGCTTTTCACTATTACAGACAAGTAGAAATGAACATTTTCAAATGCATCCTTTATTTCCTTCTGTTGTATTATTTCCTTAGAATATATACCCAAAAATGGAACTGCAGATAAGAGGATAGGAGCAGTTTTAAGGTTCTAGTGCTATTCTGTCACATTGCATCTCAAAATGATTTTACCAAAGTATTCTTAGAATTTTGTCAGCATTGGACATTACTGCTTTTGCTTCAAAAATAAGTATAAGATTTTGCCTGGTTTAAATGATGGTTAATTTTCTTTTTTGTAAGACATACACGTATTAAACTTTCTTAAACAGCTATTGGCTTTCTTCTACAAATTGTTAACTATTTCATTAATCAAATGAGGTATTAATTTTATTTCTTACATTTGAATGAGTTTTAAACAGGATAGATATTTACTACGATGGGTATTCATTAAAACCTGTCTCATAATAAGAGCAAATATCTCCCTTAATCTGTTGAGTGCCCTTTTTCAATGAAAATTTTGACTCTTTCATTATTCTAAAAGTTTTCTATGTTATAATGGTAAACCTACCAACATTTCCCTTTGATTTTCTTCCTCCTCAAAACTATGTAAACCATCACTCATACAAATTCTTCTGATAAATATTTTAAACTTTTCTGATCATATGGAGTTGATTTTGGATGGATCATTAGATATGGATAGATGACCCCACCCCACCCCAGACACTCTGGAAATTCATCCTCAAATACAGAATTAAACTCAGTCAGTACCACTCTCCACAATGGATAAAGAATATTTCGTGATGTCCAATACTGTAGCCACCTAGCCACATGGTTGCTGAGAGCCTAAAATGTGGCTAATCCAAACTGAAATGTGCTCTAAAAAAGTAAAATACATACCAGATTTTGAAGACTAGGTAGGAAAAGAAGAAAGCAAAATATCTCATTAATAATTTTATATTTATTACATATATTGGATTAAATATATTTATATATTAAAATAATCTCATCAGATTTTTTTCATCAGATTTATTTTTTTTTAATTTTTTATTTTTCAGTGGGTTTTGTCATACATTGATATGAATCAGCCATAGAGTTACACGAATTCCCCATCCCGGTTCCCCATCCCACCTCCCTCTCCACCTAATTCCTCTGGGTCTTTCCAGTCCACCAGGCCTGAGCACTTGACTCATGCCTCCCACCTGGGCTGGTGGTCTGTTTCACCACAGATAATATACATGCTGTTCTTTCGAAACATCCCACCCTCACCTTCTCCCACAGAGTTCAAAAGTCTGTTCTGTACTTCTGCGTCTCTTCTTCTGCTGTGCATATAGGGCCATCGTTACCATCTTTCTAAATTCCGTATATATGTGTTAGTATGCTGTAATGTTCTTTATCTTTCTGGCTTACTTCACTCTGTATAATGGGCTCCAGTTTCATCCATCTCATTAGAACTGATTCAAATGAATTCTTTTTAATGGCTGAGTAATATTCCATGGTGTATATGTAGCACAGCTTCCTTATCCATTCATCTGCTGATGGGCATCTAGGTTGCTTCCATGTCCTGGCTATTATAAACAGTGCTGCAATGAACATTGGGGTGCACGTGTCTCTTTCAGATCTGGATTCCTCAGTGTGTATGCCCAGAAGTGGGATTGCTGGGTCATATGGCAGTTCTATTTCCGGCTTTTTAAGAAATCTCCACACTGTTTTCCATAGTGGCTGTACTAGTTTGCATTCCCACCAACAGTGTAAGAGGGTTCCCTTTTCTCCACACCCTCTCCAGCATTTATTGCTTGTAGACTTTTGGATAGCAGCCATCCTGACTGGCGTGTAATGGTACCTCATTGTGGTTTTGATTTGCATTTCTCTGATAATGAGTGATGTGGAGCATCTTTTCATGTGTTTGTTAGCCATCTGTATGTCTTCTTTGGAGAAATGTCTGTTTAGTTCTTTGGCCCATTTTTTGATTGGGTCGTTTATTTTTCTGGAATTGAGCTTCAGGAGTTGCTTGTATATTTTTGAGATTAATCCTTTGTCTGTTTCCTCATTTGCTATTATTTTCTCCCAATCTGAGGGCTGTCTTTTCACCTTACTTATAGTTTCCTTTGTTGTGCAAAAGCTTTTAATTTTCATTAGGTCCCATTTGTTTATTTTTGCTTTTATTTCCAATATTCTGGGAGGTGGGTCATAGAAGATCTTGCTGTGATTTATGTCGGAGAGGGTTTTGCCTATGTTCTCCTCTAGGAGTTTTATAGTTTCTGGTCTTACATTTAGATCTTTAATCCATTTTGAGTTTATTTTTGTGTATGGTGTTAGAAAGTGTTCGAGTTTCATTCTTTTACAAGTGGTTGACCAGTTTTCCCAGCACCACTTGTTAAAGAGGTTGTCTTTTTTCCATTGTATATCCTTGCCTCCTTTGTCAAAGATAAGGTGTCCATAGGTTCGTGGATTTATCTCTGGGCTTTCTATTCTGTTCCATTGATCTATATTTCTGTCTTTGTGCCAGTACCATACTGTCTTGATGACTGTGGCTTTGTAGTAGAGTCTGAAGTCAGGCAGGTTGATTCCTCCAGTTCCATTCTTCTTTCTCAAGATTACTTTGGCTATTCGAGGTTTTTTGTATTTCCATACAAATTGTGAAATTATTTGTTCTAGTTCTGTGAAAAATACTGTTGGTAGCTTGATAGGGATTGCATTGAATCTATAGATTGCTTTGGGTAGAATAGCCATTTTGACAATATTGATTCTTCCAATCCATGAACACGGTATGTTTCTCCATCTGTTTGTGTCCTCTTTGATTTCTTTCATCAATGTTTTATAGTTTTCTGTGTATAGGTCTTTTGTTTCTTTAGGTAGATATACTCCTAAGTATTTTATTCTTTTTGTTGCAATGGTGAATGGTATTGTTTCCTTAATTTCTCTTTCTGTTTTTTCATTGTTAGTATATAGGAATGCAAGGGATTTCTGTGTGTTAATTTTATATCCTGCAACTTTACTATATTCATTGATTAGCTCTAGTAATTTTCTGGAAGAGTCTTTAGGGTTTTCTATGTAGAGGATCATGTCATCTGCAAACAGCGAGAGTTTCACTTCTTCTTTTCCTATCTGGATTCCTTTTACATCTTTTTCTGCTCTGATTGCTGTGGCCAAAACTTCCAACACTATGTTGAATAGTAGTGGTGAGAGTGGGCATCCTTGTCTTGTTCCTGATTTCAGAGGAAATGCTTTCAATTGTTCACCATTGAGGGTGATGCTTGCTGTGGGTTTGTCATATATAGCTTTTATTATGTTGAGGTATGTTCCTTCTATTCCTGCTTTCTGGAGAGTTTTAATCATAAATGAGTGTTGAATTTTGTCAAAGGCTTTCTCTGCATCTATTGAGATAATCATATGGTTTTTATCTTCCAATTTGTTAATGTGGTGTATTACGTTGATTGATTTGCGGATATTAAAGAATCCTTGCATTCCTGGGGTAAAGCCCACTTGGTCATGGTGTATGATTTTTTTAATATGTTGTTGGATTCTGTTTGCTAGAATTTTGTTAAGGATTTTTGCATCTATGTTCATCAGTGATATTGGCCTGTAGTTTTCTTTTTTTGTGGCATCTTTGTCTGGTTTTGGAATTAGGATGATGGTGGCCTCATAGAATGAGTTTGGGAGTTTACCTTCATCTGCAATTTTCTGGAAGAGTTTGAGTAAGATAGGTGTTAGCTCTTCTCTAAATTTTTGGTAGAATTCAGCTGTGAAGCCATCTGGTCCTGGGCTTTTGTTTGCTGGAAGATTTTTGATTACAGTTTCGATTTCCTTGCTTGTGATGGTTCTGTTAAGATCTTCTATTTCTTCCTGGTTCAGTTTTGGAAAGTTATACTTTTCTAAGAATTTGTCCATTTCATCCAAGTTGTCCATTTTATTGGCATAGAGCTGCTGGTAGTAGTCTCTTATGATCCTTTGGATTTCAGTGTTGTCTGTTTATTTTACTTTTTTATTAGATTTATTTTACTTTTTTAATGTGGCTACGAGGAAATTTTAAGTTGCCTATATGGCTTGTGTACATGGCTTGCATTATGTTTCTACTGTAAAGAACTACTCCAACAAATACATTTTCTGTCACAGCTCTTGATAAGAAGCAGACCTAAACCCAGAGGATGATGGCAACTGACACAGTTCTCTTAAAGGAGAGAAAACTTGCTTTACAATTTAATGAACATGAGAGGGGATAAGAGTTTCATTAACCACTGTTGGCATTTTCTGTGTCAAGGCAACACCTGTGCTCATCTTTGAGCAAGATCCCCAAATTGATTCCTTGTTGAAAAATCTCTGGAGGCCCTGAAGAAGGGCAAGACTACAACACTAGAATCAGTCCAACTTTTAGAACCATACATTTCCAGCTCTTATCTTGGAAAAGTTTCTTAAAACACAAACCAGACTGGAATTCACCTTTCAGTTTTCCACACCTAAACTTCTCCCATTCTTCAAGGTCTTTGTGTAGCTCCCTCTAATTATTCCACTTCTCATGAACTGCCCTTCATGACCAAGTTCCTGCTCACTTGGTATCTGTAACACAATTCAGCAATTGTGCTTTTTGCTAACTATTTCTGGTGACACCCAGACGCCACATGGGGCATTTTAATGTCTGTCATAACTCCAGGACAAGTTTTTCTGTTTCAGCTTATGTGGCTAATAGTGTCCATGCCATTCTCTGGCCTAAATTACCTAAAAATTTAAAGTAACAATAACGCTATATTCTACTAGTATTCTCCCGAAGTATTTCACTCTAATGATCTCATTTAAGTCCAAACAGGGTTCAGATCTAACTGGCCAATTTTATACCTCTCTGTTCCATGATATATAATAATGCAGAGACAAAGTGAGGGATTCCAGTCACTGCTCCTCTACAATGTACATGCCGTGAGAAGTCTTGATTCAATCACGGAACTGTCCAGAATTAAGTTCTCTTTTTAAAGCATTTGCTAGGCTGTCATTATACAGTTGCATTTTTTGCTTTTCCCCACTTTGCCTGGCAGTATGTATTTATATGACAGTAAAAGTGATTAAATAACTAACAGGACCTTGAAGTAAATGAGTTATTTCTTTTCCGCCATTATGTCTAATTCACCATACATTATTCAGTCTGAAGGCTTTTCAGAATCATAAGTAGCCAAGATCATTTTTCACCTCATCATCCCGTTATCCATAATGAGAAGATTTCTAAATGTGAAGATTACTCTTTCCAAAGATCCCTAGTGAACACTCCTATAGACATTAGTGAAATCTATTAAATATATTTTTTTCACAGCAGAAGGAAGATGTAGGGGCTGCTCTCAAGAATCAGGCTCCTTCCAGAGTATAAATGGGCCCTTCCGGATGACCCTACTAAGGTGGCGACTGACAACCTCACCACAGCTCATTGCATGAGATATTAGTGGGCTTCAATTCATACCCAAGGTTTTCAGGAAGAAGGCAAGTCTAGGTCTATCATGAAATTTCCTAGGGAATGTCAGTGGATCTAACCAGACTTAGTTTGATCCCTCAGCTCTAATAACTTCTCTATGCACTTTACAGTTTATAAAGGGCTTCCAAGCATATTATCCCATTTAATCCACTACATCCTAAAAGGTATTAATATTCATATTTTTCAGGTGGAGGAAAGGAGTTTCAGTGACAATCAGTGATTTACCCAAGATCACAGTTGCAGTTAACATTACAGTCAGACTCATGCCCAGGTCTTCTGAATTCAGATGTCAGGGGAAAAGATATTTAAGGAATAACTTAGGAGAACAAAATTCCAGCACCTACTTAGCCAGTGGAAATTTTGAGACTTTGGGTCAGTCACTTTCCCCAAAATGAGCTGGACCAGAATATCACTACAACTCCACAACAGTTTTAATATTCTAAGGATTCTAGCAATCCAAATGTATTAGGCTGACCAAAAAGTTCATTGGGATTTTTCCATAACATCTTATAGAAAAACTCAAAAAAAAACTTTTTGGCCAACCCAATATTCCCCACTTTACGTCTATTCACCCTGGTTCTCAAGCTGTACCTTTGACATACAGTGTTTTCAAAGTTGGATTGGTTCTTTGGATTTCTGATCCATTTTCTACTGCGTCCAACAGGATTCCAGTAACTCCACTGGGCCCAGCCCAGAGAAAAAGTTCTATCCAGGGCAAAAAGTCCATTCATACCTAAGTTTCTAAGTCTGCATGGAAAGTAATAGGGGAGGTAGAGCGCTTCCTCTATTCAGGGATACCCAGAACCCTGTGGTTAAAAGGTAAAGCCAAGTTCATCCTTCCTTATTTCATAAATTGGATTTGAAATAGATTAAAATTATTTCAAGAATAATCTTTATTATTAATGACTTAATAAACTGTAGAGATTTCAGGAAACACTAGCAGGGTGGGACACGCATGCCCTCTTTTTAAAAATAAGCTTAGGACCATCAGTCACGCATCAGATGATATAGGCTGGGTATCTAAGGACATCCACTTGTGATGAAAAGTGAATGCTCAGGTCAGGATAGATGTCTGTCCTTGGTTGATCTGAACACAATTCATTTATTTTTATAGTGTTAAAAATGTCTTTTTCTTCAGTTGTTTCCACAAAACTCTAACCAATAATTCATGGAATTTCTTACCCCCCGACTCGCGCAAAGGAGATACTCTCTCTCTTGAGAGACAAACCCATGAGAAACTTAGGTGATAGATTAAAACCAACTGCAAATTCTCCCTCTTTATTTTCTCTCCTCTTCTCTGCCTCTCTCTCTCTCCTCCAAGCTGAAGAAAAATTTCAGTAGCAAGCTTTGACTATAGTAGACAAAAGAAACATACTGCTTTATAGTACTTAATCTAAATCTGTTTGTTTTATTCTCTTCTTTTCTGTAGCACTGGAGGTGCAAGCAGAAATTTGCTCAGGATTCTGAGTTGAATTTAGATATCATTTCAAACACGAGAATTAACATAAAAAATTTTAATCATATCCATAAAAATGAATATAACCCAGAACTTGAGGGGAAATTTTTTTTTTGAATAATCATTTGGTATGGTCCTATGCCTCTAAGCAAGAGAATTCAGTCTTCCTAAAAGAGATAAATACGTCTCATGTGCCTAGGGATGAAACACGGATCTTCCCATTACTTAATAATGCAAACTCTGCACAGGTAATATGGTATAAAAAGCATACAGGACTTGCATTTATTAGACACTGGTTCCAGGCCTGGCTACATGTTTTACTCACTGGCTGTATTGCCTTAGGAAAGTCACTTAACCTCTCTAAGCCTCATTTTCTTCAACTTCATTATAAAATTTTCATTGCATATTTTTACTATAATGTTTATTACAGTAAAAGAAAGGCTTTTTAAAAGGTCCTAATGAATTAACAGAGCTAGGTGTTGAATATCAATAGCTAATAACATGACATACAAAAAGAAATACCTAGATTATGAATTATTAAAGAAAAATAAACCTGATTCTGATAAAACCTCAAGACATAACTACCAGTTTATAGGAGACAGAGCACCATATTAAGCCACATCAGAGATGCAATCAGCAAAATTAAGACTGGAGGAAGCTCTGTAAAATAGACAGGCCCAGTGTCTATGATGACATAACAGAAAAAAGTAGCAAGGGAAAGAAAAAAGAGAGAAAGGGGGTAGGAAAATATAGATCAAAAAGGACTTAAGAGATATATAAACATTATGTTGTATAAACTTAATTTGGATTCTGACTAAAACAAACAATTGTGGGGAAAAAGTTGTGGAGCCTCTAGTTTCCAATTAGGCATTTAGAGAGCTGGACAGAGCATTGCTCTCACCCTCACAGCAGCAACAACCGAGACAAAAGAAGATCAGAAAACTGCAAACTCATGACTTTTTTTCAAATCTCTTAGAGAACTGAGATCTCAGGAAAACCAACAGATCCAAAATACAAGTAGATACCTATAGGGAGAGAAGAGATGTTACTACACACTTACCTGGGGTCAGTCAGTCAGTCAGTTCAGTCGCTCAGTCGTGCCCGACTCTTTGCGACCTCATGAATCACAGCATGCCAGGCCTCCCTGTCCATCACCAACTCCCGGAGTCTACTCAAACTCATGCCCATCGAGTCAGTGATGCCATCCAGACATCTCATCCTCTGTTGTCCCCTTCTCCTCCTGCCCCCAATCCCTCCCAGCATCAGGGTCTTTTCCAAGGAGTCAACTTTTCACATAAGGTGGCCAAAGTATTGGAGTTTCAGCTTCAGAATCAGTCCTTCCAATGAACACCCAGGACTAATCTCCTTTAGGATGGACTGGTTGGATCTCCTTGCAGTTCAAGGGACTCTCAGGAGTCTTCTCCAACACCACAGTTCAAAAGCATCAATTTTTCGGCGCTCGGCTTCCCTCACAGTCCAACTCTCACATCCATACATGACCACTGGAAAAACCATAGCCTTGACCAGATGGACCGTTGTTGGCAAAGTAATGTCTCTGCTTTTTAATATGCTATCTAGTTTGGTCATAACTTTCCTTCCAAGGAGCAAGTGTCTTTTAATTTCATGGCTGCAGTCACCATCCGCAGTGACTCTAGAGCCCAAGAAAATAAAGTCTGACACTGTTTCCACTGTCTCCCCATCAGGTAGATGCCACTAAATGGACACTTCTAAGAAGAGCTCAGCTAAAATAGTCGACGTACTATTAGCAAATCAGATTGAGCATTATGTAAAAAGAATAATAAATATGTCACAATCAAGTTTATCCTGGGAGTGTTTATTTGAAAATCAATCAATGTAATTCACAACGCTAACAGAAAAAAGAAAAAACACATCTCGTGGTAAAAACCTGAACGTCCCCATTAAGAACAAGCCATTTCCATCCAACATCCTACTGGATGCACCATGCTGGTTACATTCTAGCCAATGCAAGAAAAAAAGAAAAGGAAGTCAAAGGCTTACATGATTGTCTACATAGAAAATCACAAAATATATACCAAAAATATGTCTTAGAACTAGTATGTGAGTTTGCAAGTTTACTGGATATAAAGTCAATTTTTCGTGACAAATTATTTTTAAATACCACTTATAATAGTATACCAAAAATGAAATTTAGTTTCATATGTGTGCAAGAACCTATATGGCGAAATTTATAAAACAGATAGTCACATTCATGGATTGGAAGGTTCAGTATTATTAAGATGTCAATTCTTTCCAATATGATCGATATATTTAACACAAAGTCATTGGTATACAGTAACCTGCTACACTGCTTTTGAAATTCTTCTATAAATCTAAAATTATCATAAAACAAAATATTTTTAATTTAAAATATAATCAGGACAATTAAGGAATTATTGCTCATTTAGGGTAAGAAGAAGGTATTAAGGTTATGTCTTAAAAATCCTTACTTCTTAGAGACATAAATTTGAATTTTAAATAATTAGAAAATCACTAAATGGCAACCTCCAGTTATTTATTTCATGCAAAAGATTCATAAATGCTAAAATTAATGAGTGAAATTGTTATGAGAAACAAGATATATACATTGTCTCAAAATATCTCTCCACAAGACACTTACTAAATATAAACAGAATGGTAATTTTACAGTGAAGTAATATGGCAAACATCTTAACCAAGTACCTCCTGATATGATACACAGAGAAAGACACAGTACCGTTTCTTGTATTCCTGTCCAAAATGCATCCTCTGACTCTTAATCATTTCAAAAGCATTACACAAAACCAAACTGAAGGACATTCTACAAAAGGACTGGCCTGTACTCTCTAAAAACGTGAAGATCCTGAGATAGAGACAGGCTGAATTACTGCTCCAGATTAAAGGAGACAAATGCAGTACGTGGTCCTGGGTTAGGTCCCAGAACAGAGAAAAATATACTCTTTGCTGTTAAGGACATTAATGTGGCGACTGGCAACATTTAAACAGGTTTTCAGGTTGGCTAACAGTGCTGTGCCATTTTAGCTTACTGATGCTGTCTTCTATACACGGCTGTGCTATTGTAGGAGTCACACATGAAGTATTTGGGGAGCAAGGGTGTCATATCATCAACTCATTCTCAACAAGTATTATATAGGTGTGTATGTATTATTTTCTTCTTGAATTGTTTGAGAATAAGTATATAATAATATAATTATATTATATATAAGCATATAATATTACATTATAATATAATTTATATAATATAATATTACAATGTAATATAATATATAATTTATATTATATTACAACATAATATTTATTTTATATCATATATACAATATATAAAATATAATATAATATATAATTATTATATATTATACCATATATACCAGTAATATATAATTTATAAATCATAAATATTTATAATTATAAATAATAGTTATAATAATTTATAATTATGTCATATTGTATTATAATAATAAATAATTATTACATATTACATAGTATTATATATATTATATAATTATATACAATGTATAATATATATTATATACTATAATATGTATATAATAATATATTATATATCACAATATATTATATATATTATATATTATACATATTATATATTATATACATTATATTATATTATATATAATATATATACACATAAATTAGATTATTTATTATACAGCTTAAGCAATGTGTTAAAATGTTAACCTTTAGGAGACCTATGTGACTTCTTTTGTACTATTTTTGTAACTTTTATAAAAAGTCTGAAATTAATACAAAATTTAAAGTTTTAAAAATTAACAAAAGAGGTTAATAATAACATCTTTAGTCTATGGCCTCCCTTACTTCCACCTTCTGTTTATGCCAAAAGAAAACTGACTATGACTACCATTCATTAGACCACCTCAGCCACTGTTTCATTTTCTGTGGCTGATGTAACCTTTACCACAAACTTAGTGGCTTAAAACAACACAGATTTTTATCTTATAATCCTCAAGTCAGAAGTCCAAAAGAACTCTACTGAGCTATGACCAAGATGTCAGCAGAGCTGTACCCTTCCTTTCTGGAGGCTCTAGAAAAGAATTTGCTGCCTTGGCTTTCCCAGCTTCTAGAAAATGACTGTATTCCTTGCCTCATGACTCTTACCTCCATTTTCAAAACCAGCAGCATGGCCTCTTCAAATCTTTCTCCGACTCCCTCTCCTGTCTTCTTCATCCACTCTAAAGTACCCTTATGGTTTACAATGGGGCCTACCAGGATAATCCAGAATAATTTCCCTATGTTAAAGTCAGCTGATTAATGATCTTAATTTCAACTACAACCTAAAATCTTCCATGCCACGCAACATAATATAGTCACAGGTTCTAGGAACTGGGATGTGGACATTTTTAGGGGCCATTTTTATCTGCCTATCACTGTTATCCTCTACCAGGAATTCCTGGAAAGTGTGCCCTACCCTAAAACCCAGATCCCTAAATCGTATCTCCTCTAGAAACATGTCCCTAGGTAACTGGAGTGTTGAGGTGGTTGCTTCAGATGTAACTTCCTCAACTTCTTCATCTCCAATAAACTTTACAGATTTTAGTTATTTCTGTTTTCTGTTTGCTTGTTAGTTGTACAGTCTTCCTTTCTTTGACTGAGCCTATAAATTGGAAGACTGAGGCAGACAAGTAAAATAAATATCACTGATAAGAAAAACACTTCCTTAAGTCAGAAAGAGAAACACCAATAGTATATTAATGCATATGTATGGAATTTGGAAAGATGGTAACAAGACAGCAAAAGAGACACAGATGTAAAGAACAGACTTTTGTACTATATGGGAGAAGGTGAGGGTGGGATGATCCGAGAGAATAGCATTTAAACATGTATATTACCATATGTGAATCAGATGACCAGTGCAAGTTCGATGCATGAAGCAGGGCTCTGAAAGCCAGTGCTCTGGGACAACCCAGAGGGATGTGGTGGGGAGGGAGGTGGGAAGGGGGTTCAGGATGGGGGGCACATGTACACCCATGGCTGATTCATGCTGATATATGGCAAAAACCACCACAATATGACAAAGTAATTAGTCTCCAATTAAAATAGATTAATTTTTTAAAATAAATAGATAAATACTTTAAAAAAAAAAAAAACACTTCCTAATGTCTTATTTAAATCACTCTTGTTGAAACGTGACCACAATTCTTCCTGTCCTCACTTTGGAAGTAACGGTAAGCAATAAGTCAATATTAACCTGATAAAACCTTTTAATTTAGAGTCTTTTAATGGAAAACACACGCATGCATATATAAATACACACACAGAGACATCATATGTCGACCAACCAGCCAATCCAGAGTAAAGGTCAGTCAAGCTGCTTTTCAAACAGTGGAGTGATCACTCAAGAGATGGAGTGATACAGTTAAGCCCTCAGATAAATAACCATCCAAACATAACCCATTGATGCCTCCAGCTTTTCTCCCTTCACCAACATAACCCTACTCAGTCCTTGTCCATTTCCTAAAGTGCTTATGGTTTAGGTTACCCTCTCTTAATTCTGATTCTGTTCAAATTGGACCTGGGGCTTTTTCCTTCTCCAACTGGCAGCATCTTTCTCATCTTTCAAGGCTTCTCACGTGATCCCTTTCTCCCCCAAGAACAATTCACCAATCTCTTCGTGCTCCCATTCGATGTGCTGGGGGGTTCATACCACCAATACAACACGTAACTTGTGGTGAAATTCTCTACAATACCTTCAGTTTCGAACTCATGTCTCATTTTTGGACTATGAACTCCAAAAAAAGCAGCTACTGTTGTTACCTGTTGCTGCTGCCTGTTACTATTTATTAAACAAGTCCAGGATTTCTTACTACCTCTCTGGCTATTTCTTTTTCTATTTTCAGGTTAATTTTCCTTTACTTAGAGGAATTCCACCTCAGTGTTGGCATCCTTCAATACTTGGTCCTTGATCCTCTTCTCTTCTCAGTGTATATTCCTCCCTCTAGTTGACTGTATCCATTCCCTTGGTTTCAATGAGTACTTTTGTGCAGATTACTCCCAAGGTATACCCAGCCCAGAACTCTCCTCTGAGATTAAACCCACACATCCATCATCTATTGAATGCCTCAAACACATGTTCAAGACAAAAGTCAGGAACTTTTCCATGGTAATGAGCACTTTGGTGGGCGTAATGAGTCACAGTGACACCTTAGCTGGGGCTCCTAGAGATAAAATTCCTCTTTCTATTTGATGGTTTGAGTATGTGATCATCTTGCTTCACTAAGTTGTCACAGGTACCCAAGAGACTGATTCTTATCCTACTGGTCCCAAGACAAGCCATTCCTAAGGCCAGTTTACCCTATTTTTTTATTTATATAAGTCAACTAATTCTCTTTCTGGTTAAGCAAGTTTGTATTGGGCTTTCTATCAGGAGGACCACAAAGAAACAAATACTTCCTCTGGTACACCTGACCTTCCAGACTGCCCCAACTCAGAGAGCAGCAGCATCATCCATGGGTTTCCCTGGTGGTTCAGATGGTAAAGAATCTGCCTGCAATGCAGAAGACCTGGGTTCAATCCCTGGGTCAGGAAGATCCCCTAGGGGAGGGCATGGTAACCCACTCCAGTATTTTTGCCTGGAGAATCCCATGAACAGAGGAGTCTATCATACTACAATCTGTGGGGTTGCACAGAGTCAGACACAACTGAAGCAACTTAGCACGCATGCATGCATCATTATCCACATAGCTTTAAAAGTCAGACACTAAGGAGTCATTTCCAGTATCTCCTCCCTTACCTGCCATATCCAATCTGTCACCACATCCTGTCAATTATAGGTCCTAAATATTTCTCAGATCTGTCTACATCTTTCTATCTTTACTGTTGCCACTCTATTCGAACTATTTTTGCCAGCACTACTACAAAGAACTAACTACCCTCCAATCCATCTTCCACACTGCAGCCAAAATGATCTCTTTTAAGTGCTAAAGTGCTAATTTCACCATTCTGTTCAAAACACCCAATCATTTTCCATGGCTTTTAAGACAAGACAAAACATCATTTGGGGAGTGACCCCAAGAAGCCTGAATTATGGGTATTAGAAAGCAAGTAAAACTGAGAAGGAAATTAATGAGCGAGTTGACCACTGCCATGAGCAACTGTGATCAATACCTTGAGGAACTTCTGAGGACTGTGGGGAATGTATTTCAGAACTGTCCACCAGAGACAAAGAGGGAAGCATTTACCCATAGACTTTCATCTGCCAATGGTTGAGAGGTGCCCTATGGTGCTAACTCATTGACACTTCCAAGTTGCTCACATGTGACTGCCAATGGTCTCCTGCAAGAGCCTCAGACCTGGGGACCAGAAAAGGCCCAGACATACTTAGAATGAGGTCAGCATAGGATCAGTGGGAACTGGTATAGCACTGTCCCTCATAGCCCTGGCTGGAATCAGACTGAGGCATGAAGTGGTGCAGTAAATGTGTCTGACACTACGCATGGTCCAGCTTCTACCTTCCTCTTCTAGCCCATTCTCGCTCTCTGACTTCATTCAAACCATACAAGTATTACAGCCGCTGGACTCCACATGTTCCCACCCACCAAAAGGCCTTTGAACATGTTGTTCCCTGCACCTTGAATACTCTCTCCTTCCCTCTTTGTTCAGTGCCCTCGACTTATTATCAGGACTCAAGTCTAACATCAGTTTCTCTGGGAAGCCTTCCCTGACTGTCAAAACCATGGTAATGGGCACTCACAGCTCCCTGAGCTTCTCCTTTAAGGAACAGGTGAAAGTTGCAATTATCTACTTGTGTGATCATTCAAAATTGTCTGCCTCCCCCAGGATTATAAGCAACCTGAAGAAAACTATAGAATTCCCAGCATTAGAACAGTATTTGGCATGTGCCAGGTGGACTCAATAAATCACAACTGAAACCATAAACAAATGTATCTTTCTATTTCCACTAGTTGGGGAAGGAAATGGCAACCCACTCCAGTATTCTCGCCTGGAGAATTCCATGGACAGGGGAGCCTGGTAGGCTTCAGTCCATGGGGTCACAAAGAGTCGGACACGACTGAGCACACAGTAACATTTCCACTAGTATCCGGAACAAATAGGTGCTCAAATATTTTTAACATGTGTAATCGATTAATTAATGCAGCTAATATTTTAAGAAGCAGAAGTGTTACATTCTGGCAGAATGTATCTAACTTTCACTTAATTGCATTCTGTTTCTTAAAACTGCTATAGTGAGACTTCTCTGGGGAGCCCTAGAGCAGACATTGTTTTGTTTTTGCTTTTTTTTTTTTTTTTTTTTAATATGTAATACCTGTAGACAGCAATTGAATTCCCCCAAAAAGAATAGTTGAGAAAGAGAAAACAGAAATCATCAATGCAGATAAGAAAGCTACATTGTGGACTAAGACAGGGATGCAATCTAAAACAAATGGGTAGAGGTTATTGACCACAGGAAGAATAAAATTCATTGGGATGTGAAAACAAACTCCCAGAATCACTCTGAGCTCTCCCTTTTAGCCAGCACCATCAATTATGATTATTAAGTGCCTGCTCAGCTGCTGTGCAGTGGAAGAGGCAGGGAGGTTTGGTAGCTAGGCAACAGCCTGGAAACTCTAAGGGTAGGAGTTGTGATTCTGGCTCCTCCATAAAAGTGATAAGTGGCCTTGGGTAAACTCCCTGTGCCTTGTTTTCTTCATCTGAAAAATAGCATCACCAGTCTGCCTTTTTCTACTGAGGGAAGAAAAACAGAGCAAACAATACCCTACAATTGTAGAAAAGCGAGCTAATGGGGCCTAGGCAGTGAAGAACTCATCAGGGGATCAACTTCTCAACCAAAGTCGCCACTTTATTACAAATCATTTGAGCCTAAGGCATCACCAAGTGATGGACAGAGTTTGAGCAAGCTCCAGGAGTTGGGGGTGGACAGGGAAGCCTGGCGTGCTGCAGTCCATGGGGCTGCAAAGAGTCAGACACAACTGAGCGGCTTAACTGAACTGAATCTGTGCCTCAGTTTACCCACCTTGAATGATTCAAGATAATGGTCAGGTTCAGACTTATGATACTAATTAAAATATGTGGTCTTTATTTCTATAGGATCTAGGGGGAAACTTGGGTGGAGGAATCTCTCCCCAGTAAGTGTCCTCAGAATTCCTCAAGTATCTCTAACCTGTAAGCATCTCAAAAGAAAGGTCACAGCTGCCTGATTCACCACACAAATCCCAGTATCTGGCCCAGAGTCCAGTACACAGTTAGCACTCAACTGTGTTTACTGAATGAGTACATTAATTATTTAAATAATATCAACTCTTTAAGTAGGGAAAAGACAATATATAACTAACTTCAAGTGAAGCATAACTAATCTTAAATTAAAAAAAAAAAAATCCATTGAACAATCTTGGAGAATATGGCCCTGATCTATACTCTAAGGTAAAGATAATTCCATGCCAGGTCATGAATAGCCATGAAACAAGATTATACTTTGACTAATTCTCTTCTGTTATTTTTACTATTTTTTAGAGCAGAACCAAAATTACAGCTCAACTGCATTCCTAATTCCAAATATAACTGTCATTCCTGTAGAGTAAGTTTCAGAAATGTTTATATATTATCAAAATTAAGTTTCAAAATGAGCTACAGTATCTGGAAAAAGGGGATAATAATATTTCCCAGAAACTAATTGGAAACTTGTTTTGAAATAAAGTAGTTATTATTTCCATCATGGAGAGATGAAAGTACAGAGATTTCCTTTTATCTCACAGCCTAGTATCTTACATTATTTATTCAAACTAAAATTAAAACCTGGCCAAATCCTATTGAGGCATTGCATATCAGTTAGAGATTATTCTTCTGGAAATGAACTTTTGTTCACAAATTTCATTATGCAGTTACAAATGACTATTATTAAAATGTAACATATAAAACTAAATCATCTTTTTTTTCCTGGCCATGCACAAAGTTCAATTTCTTATGCAGTATTATTCTTTTCTTCTGGACTTGGTGGCATGCTGTCCCTCTGCCCACTGCCTCAGCATCCAGAGAATCTCAAAACACTTTTTCCACCCTCCCAGAGACCCCATCAATGCCACTTTTTATTGCTCTATCCTTTGTATCCCAACAGACAGACACCAAAGTACATTCTCCACCTGTGACCTTGCCAAGGCCCATTTTTATTTTTTCTGCAGACTCAAACCTCAGGCAAAGTGACTACCTACAAAGAAGTATCTGGAGCATGATGCTAAACCACTTTCAGCTTTCTGAGTGCCTAACTCTGAAGCTCTTTCTCATCCATCCCCTAGGCCTTGGCCTTGCCACCTCCTACTCACTTTGTCTTCCTTGATCACCTAACTCTTACTTACCTAACTCTGACTTGCCTTTCAGGTCTCAGCTCACATGGAACTTTCTCCAGAAAGATTTTCCTGACCTACCTCCCAGCTATGAGATCAGGTACAGCCTCTGTGTTGCCGTGGTACCCTGTACTGTGTAGCTAGCACTTGCAACATCTTAATTGGCTCTACGACTCACCTCCTAGATTCTAAGCCCCATGACAAGAATTAGGTTGTGTTGGTTCACCTTTTTCTTCACCAGTTCTCAGCACAGTGATGGGCACATAGCAATTGAACAATAAATAGCTCATGAATTCCGGATTTAAATTCAACTCTGATATCTGGCCTCTAGGAAGATCAATCTTCCATTCAAATTCCACTCACTCTCTCTGGGCTCTCCTAGAATTGAAGTGGAAATAATTTATGGTTCTCCTTGGTTCTTCACCTTCAGAACTCTCCTCTCCTCATTTCCTTCCACTCCCGGAAGGTCCTGTATAGCACTTCCAGGGTTTTCTCCTCTGGTCAATCTGTTTGAATTGTGCTCATTAACTAGCTTTTAAACCTGTCCCTATTTCTTAGTTCTTCAGTCATATCTATCCAATTTCCTGTATACCCAGGCCAGCTTTTGCTTTATTTCCACTCTCTGGTCTACTCTTTAACTCTCTCTAACTCAGCAAGGATGAAGCTTAGTATGTACACTAGGGGGACATTAAGGGGAAACCTAAAAATGCATCTAGGCACTGCATGGATTTTTATATGGACAACAATTTTAAGAAACATCCAATGTTAGTTTTTGTGCATCTAAACATGACCTGTGCCCTTCATGCTACTCAAACTGTCCCATGTCCCCAGGACAGTGACACTCCACTACCTCCTCTTCTAAAAAAAAACAGCCTCCCACCAAAGCTGCTCTGAAAGTCGTTTTCCAGCCAGCTCAGTCTAGCTTTCCTCTCTGGCTAGGTGCTACCAATAGCTCCTTTTTCATCACAGGCTTCTAGGCTTATTTGTCTGTCTTTTTGACCCTAATGAAAGGTAGAAATAAGGGCAGGTTTTCCCAGGGAATTGGGGCTTCCCTGATAGCTCAGTTGATAAAGAATCTGCCTGCAATGCAGGAGACACCCAGTTCAACTCCCAGGTTGGGAAGATCCGCTGGACAATGGACAGGCTACCCACTCCAGTATTCTTCGGCTTCCCTTGTGGGTCAGCTGGTAAAGAATCTGCCTGCAATGCGAAAGACCTGGGTTCAATCCCTGGGTTGGGAAGATCCCCTGGAGAAGGGTAAGGCTACCCACTCCAGTATTCTGGCCTGGAGAACTGCATGGACTGTATAGTCCGTGTGGTCGCAAAGAGTTGGACAAGACTGAGCAACTTTCACTTCCCCGGGAATAGTCAATCACAGTTATTTTTGCACAAGCTACTTAAAGACAATCTTGGTTCATATCTTGGCTACATTTGAAGAAAGGAAGGAAAGAGTATTGCTTGTCTTTACTCTTACTGTGTGCATCATTGGAGGTATGAGCAGATCAATAAATAATATCAAGTTCTCAAGACTGTATTAGGAAATAAGGAAGACAGACGAATAGAGATCAAAACACCAGCATTATCATTATTACTGATAAAAACTGATTTGAGAATTTGGCTTGATGTTTGGGTACAAATGGACTTGCTAATATTATTTCTCAATTAGGTAGATTTACCTACCAATCACAGGCATCAATACACCACTGTACAACCCTCTAGAACCTACCCACCCAGGCAGGGGCTGCTTCTGTATGTTTGCAACATGTGTCCGTATCCTGTAGAATGGAGACCGCCAGGAAAGAAAGTTTGTGAGTTAAGTAGGTTTAGTTCTTTCTCCTATCAGAAAATGCCAAGAATGTGATGGTTGTTATGACAAAGGAAATCTGTCATAAAAACACAAAGGCAGGGGAATGGAGAGTCTCTCCTTAGAGCAACCATTCGAATCTGTCAAAGCATCCACCAAAGTCCCTATTTATGGTCCAAAGATCTGATAGCACAGGATGAGTGAGTGCCTGCAAGTTTACCTTTTCATATTGTTATGAAACCATATTTGAGGATTCCCATGAGGTATTGTGGGTTTGTTTAGCTTCATCTGGAACCAAGACATGCTTTCCTTTAGCATTTAAATTAAGTCAGAAGACTTGGAAGTGAGTGTACTGGTTACTTGGATTCCCTGATTAGGAAGAAATTCTTTTTTAAAAAATTTCAAGCCAGATTCAAATGACAGACTTTATAAAGAATTCATCCATTTATTTTGCTGCTGCCATGAGCACACTAAACGTAATTTAATCTTTCTTTGATGATTCATGGTCTTTGACTCATTATTTACATCATTTCTAACTGTTTGGTCCTGGATACACAGAAACACAAGATACAAAAATTGGATTGAAGGGCCCCTAACCACAAGACAAACTGTGGCTGACCAAAAACCTCCCTGATGAGATCAGTCTCTTTAAAATACATTTGAAAGACGACAGGAATGCATTAGAAATGATGATAGTGGTGCTGGCTGTGATAAGCACTTACTATGTGACAAACAGAATCCTAAGCACTCTATGTGTATTAAATCATTGATTCTCAAGTCCTAGGAGGCAAGCATCATTATCTCCATTGTACAGGTGAGGCAAATCAGGTTCAAAGAAGCTAAGTAACCTGCCCATGGTCTCACTGCTATAGGAAATGGAACAGCCAGGATTTGCCCTTGGACAATGTAGTTCTGCCTGCAATGTGGGAGACTTGGGTTTGATCCCTGATTTGGGAGATCCCCTGGAGAAGGAAATGGCAACCCACTGCAGTATTCTTGCCTGGAGAATTCCAAGGACAGTACAGTCCACGGGGGTCGCAAAGAGCTGGACACAAACGAGCGACTAATACACAGTACTTCCAGAGCCTTCACTCATAACTGATGCTAAAAGAAGACAAAATGTGTACAGGAGCACTGAACTGAAAGAACATGACAGGAGTTAGGCCCTCGCTACACCGTAGTGAAATATGCTTAAACCTTCCATCCACAAACTCAGACACACACACCCCCTTATCAGCTACAATCAAAGCAAAAAGGATGAACCTAAAAAACACACTTACTGCTTGGGGCACATGATACAACATTAACCAACAACAAAGAGCAAGTCATATATCTCAACTTCTGTTGTATTTCCATCTTCTTTATCAAGGAGAATGATCTTTAAACTCAGGAGGGTTGAATAAATGTAGTTTAGAAGGAATTGAAGTATGAGATAAGTAAGGTGATAGCAAGAGACCATCTTGCTGTTTTAAATGAGTTCAAGTCTGTAGGCCTAAACAAATTACATCCCAGAGTATGGAGAGACTTTGCAGATGTAATCTAAGAGTCACTGTCAGTAATCTTTAAGGGATCACAGAGACGAGAAAAGGCACCAGGGCAATGGAGCTAGAAAAACAGTATTCCAATCTTGCAACATGAGAAAAAAGGTGTATTCCATGATGTATACAGATTTTCTCCAATCATGTAAGATAATGTTTGCCTCTATTGTACTCTGAGTACCTTATTTTATTTTTCTACATAGTTCTTGCAACTAGTTGATGTCACATTATACATTGGGCTTTCTTTGTGGTTCAGCTAGTAAAGAATCTGCCTGTAATGTGGGAGACCTGGGTTCGATCCCTGGGTTGGGAAGATCTCCTGGAGAAGGGAAAGGCTACTCACACCAGTATTCTGGCCAGAAGAATTTCATGGACTGTCTAGTCCATGGGGTTGCAAAGTCAGACACTATACATTATAGCTCTTACTATTATCTGACATTGTATTATATACACTGATACTGTATCTTACATATATATGAGGTGTCTGTATGTGTGTATGTATGTATTTATGTACATATGTCTATCTTCTCTTGCAGAGTCAACAAATTCTATGTGAATGAGGTCCTCACGTTTTACGTAGCCCTGCCCTTTTGAATGACAGCTCCATGAGGGCAAGGATTTCACTGTCTTTTTTTTTTTTACCACTATAAGCCCAATCACTAGAATAGTACTAAAACACAGCCACGCTCAATAAACATTCATTTCTCAATAATATTTGATTAATTAATGGATGTCAGGCTAGAATGGTCTCTAGAAGCTATATGACTCAGTTCTTAGCCCTATCCAAAATAATAAATTTGACTCAGATGAGGAGAGAGAAAATAAGAGAATTGGTTCCAAGTCCATGTTACAAATAATTTTTTATTATTATTACCAAAACCATCACCTACTCAGCAATAGGTACTTATATTATTGTAAATGCTCACAACAAACCTAAGAGGTAGAATTTATTATCATCTTCATTTTAATATGAGAAAACTGGACTTGGGAAATTCAACATGCCAACATAAGACAGCAGGTACAGGAAGCTGGGATTAAAAACCCAGATTGTCTCATGCAAAGCACATGCTTTTTTACAATAATATGATAACACTTACAAAAAATGGGAAAAAAAACTACTTAAATTTGTAGCTGACAGGAAAGCCTGTATTAGATGAAAAAAATCAAGATTTTACAAGAGTTTGACATATTTGAATGGCAGGTCAGAATTCAAAAAACATACAAAGGTAAAGTCCCATATGCAATTTTAAGAATCCAGGGCACAGGCACATGGTGCAGGGAAGAAGGGGTGGGGGAAGGACTCATTTATGTGAAACAGACCAAGAGGCATCAATTGATCACAAGCTCGATACAAATCAACATTAAGATGTGGCTATCAAAGGAACTAAAATGGTATCACAGTGTATTATTTTGAGACTTTTTAAAGTGAGGGGGACCCAGTTCTATTCTGCAGAAGTTAGACTAGGAAAACCACAGTCAAAGTAGGGTATTAAGGCCACTAGAATGGTGAAAATCTTGTTATGAACAGAAAGATGAAAGGGCTTGATGAAGCTTGGCCTGGGAGAGAAGAGACTTATGGGAATAAAATAACAGTTTACCTATCTGAAAAGGACCATCACAATAAACAGGAGGACATTCTCTGTTGATCTGATGAAACAGGTTTGACTAAAGACAAAAAGAAGTTTACTAATAACTAGATGCCATCTGAGCTATTCACTCTGTCAGGGGAGATATTCAAGCAGAGGCCATCTGACAACCTGGCGCAGATACATTAGTATCTACCCAATGAGGTATGAAATTTAGTTGATTTTCTGTATTACCATTCATTCACCTCCTTCTGCATACAGTGACATTATTTTCTTAACCCCAAACCAAGACCTATGGTCCCAAGAAGATTGTGTTGCTTCTGTCTTTCAAAGACAGTCCTGCAGAAATAGTGCTATTGGCTACCAAAATACTGAGTTTCTAGGAGATATCAATGATTAAAACAATGGGGAAAATATTTGAAATGAGGACCTTCCTGGGGAAAGGAATTTGTAATACCATTCTAGGGCAGGCATTTTCCTCTCCTGGAGTTCAGTTCAGTTGCTCAGTCGTGTCCGACTCTTTGCAACCCCATGGACTGCAGCACACCAGGCTTCCCTGTCCATCACCAACTCCCGGAGCTAACTCAAACTCATGTCCATTAAGTCAGTGATGTCATCCAACCATCTCAACCTCTGTCATCCCCTTCTCCTCCCGCCTTCAATCTTTCCCAGCATCAAGGTCTTTTCAAATGAGTCAGTTCTTCACATCAGGTAGCCAAAGCATTGGAGTTTCAGCTTCAGCATCAGGCCTCCCAATGAATATTCATGACTGATTTCCTTTAGGATGGACTGGTTGGATCTCCTTGCAATCCAAGGGACTCTGAAGAGTCTTCTCCAACACCACAGTTCAAAAGCATCAACTCTTCAGCACTCAGCTTTCTTTATAGTCCAACTTTCACATCCATACATGACTACTGGAAAAACTCCTAGAGTACTCACTTTTTAATCAGATAGGCAGAAGCTCTTGGTTAGCGTTCACTTGTTTTTTTCCTAGTATAGCAAGTTTTCTTGAACTATGGCCTCTTCTTCCAAAAACTGAGAACAAAAATATAAGTAACTACTTCAGTTCATTTGTATTTAGAAAATCAAGAAGCTCTCAGAAAAGCTTCTTGGAATATAGTAAAAGTTCAGGCCCTCCTATAAAAGCTATGCCAGTGTTAGGGGAAACACTGACTGAAACCACTCACCCAGGCCAGGCAACATAGTATTCACCAGTGTAAGTTATTTTATAGCAGGAGGTCCTGGTAAGGAACCCAGAGCTAACAAGCCATCCCCAATCAGAAGAATTCAGGAAAGATCAAAAGGAGATGCCATATGTCCTACCATACTTCCAGAATCCTCATCAATGGAATCCACCTTGGCTTAGCAAGGCATGCACCACCAGGAAGGACCCTGAGTCAGAATGATTGACCAGAGACAACCCAGAAACTAATCCCATCACCATAAAACCCGAGACTGTGAGCCACGTGGCAGAGCAGTTCTCCTGGGTTTCCTTATCCTCCTGTTGTCTGCCCAGGCTCCCTTTCCCAATAAAGTCTCTTGCTTTGTCAGCACATGTGTCTCCTAAGACAATTCATTTCTGAGTGTTAGACAAGAGCATGCTCTCGGACCCTGGAAGGGGTGCCCCTTCCTGCAATACCAACCCTTTCCTCATGGCATCACTTCTGCCTTTGTGGGGATACTCTATTCTGTGCAGCTAATCAAAGTTGCAAACTATCCTGGTTCCTCCATCCTGGACCAAAGAGCCTCCCAACCAACTCTTCACCTTGGGATTCTTGCTCCAGACGTAGGTGGGGCAAAAGAACTCCCACCCCAATGCTTGGTCAAATCTGGACTCTCTATCTTGGAATTACAATACTATCTTTTAATACCAGATAGCATTCACTGGGCTGGTATCAGCTGTTTCCTATTAGACACAATGTTCTTTTCAATAGACTACTTTGTTTCACACTGACAGTCATTTTTCACCCTGCATGGAAGAATTTCAAAGGCAAGAATCCTGTATTACACTGTAAACAAACAAAATTAGACTCAAAATTGCCTTTTTTGATTTTGATATATTAATCAACTCTTCAGGAAAGCTTCTAAACATTTTCAATTACATAAAAAACAGGCTGGCAACATTTTCCAACTTCTCAAAAAAAAAAAAAACAAGCTTAGTTAAAGGTTTGTTTTCTATCCCACAGATACTGTATAATACATATTTGCAACTATTTCTGTTTTAGGACAGATTGATTAATAGCATCAGCTCTAAAATCCCAGCATGTCCACAGGCGGTAAAAAGTATTTCTGTCTGTGATCTTTATTAACCAAGGCAGATATATCTATTTTGCTGTGTTTGCTTCTTCCTGCAGCAGCAGCCTTGGATACCTGCACCTCTCGGATACTACAGGCTTCATTGTTGCCATTAACTGCTAATCGTTGGTCAGGTGCACACTCTAGTGATAGATGGCAAATAGTGGGTTAAATGAGCCCAGGGCAAAGAAGTCTTGATATGCCAAAGACCTGGCCTCCCTCCTGTACTTGACATCTGTCTTGACTGGGCAGGAAAACTGGCATTTGAACTAACAATGAAAACATCCTAAGAAACAAAACAGGAAATATGGTATAGTTGACAGGGATAAATAAAAGAAAATGTATACTGGACAATTACGTATTTAATACATTAGATGACAACAATAACTAAAGTGCTTAAATTATGTCTGTTACTTAAAGAAGTGGAATCATAGGAAGAATGCTACCAAGACAATTGAAATGTTTACACATCCTTCCCTAAATATATTCTTTAAGAAAAGAGCTTAAGACTGCTCCTGCTGCTAATTGTCAAAGTTTTTTGTAACCTTTAGAGGACTATCTTATCTACTAGTTAAAACTTGCAAGTTATCAGGATTTACTGAATCCCTGCAGTTTGCAGTGTGTCACATGCAAGAATACAAAAGAATTAGAATACAGAAGATCTGCTGATAAATGGGGCTTACATTACAGGGTAGAAACCAGACAAAAAATTTGCAAAATACATAAGAATACTCTGAAATGTGAAAATGAATATAATCTGTTATATAATTATTTAGGGCTTTATGTGACCCAAAAAGCCTTGGGATTTCACCTCCCTTACTGGCTCAGGCGGTAAAGAATCCACCTGCAATGCAGGAGTCCACCTGCAGGAGATGCATGTTTGATTCCTGGGTCAGGAAGATCCCCTGGAGAAGGAAATGGCAACCCACTCCAGTATTCTTGCCTGGAAAATCCCATGGACACAGGAGCCTAGTGGGCTACAGTCCATGGGGTCACAAGAGTCAGACAGAACTTAGTGACTAAACCACACCACTGAAATGAAACACAGAACCTGAAAGCTTTCAGCACTTGAAGGAGTTTCCCCAGAGGATGTAGGGGCTAATCAAGTAATCACTGCTCTGTCCTGTGATTTCTCTCTCTCTCTCACACACACACACACACACACACACACACATTTTCTTGGCACTCCTTAATACAAATGAGACATACTAAGATTTTCAAAAAGACTGTTATTTCACTTTGTGTAAGATTCTTAAAAAGCAGTCAAGTTAATGGAGTCCAGCACAACAGCTACCCAAACCCCTTGGCCCCAACAAATATTCACATTCTTACTCCCCAAAGAAGCTCAACATGAGGCTGGGGGTTCATGGACACCATTAAAGAATATTTTTAGGGTCTGTCCTAATATTCTCCTAAATTTGAGATGCCTCTCATCTCCAGCAAAAACTGCACTTCAATTCTTTATAGCAAGATGGGGAGAAAATTTCAGGAGGCCAGAAGATTGAGACTCACATGATTTTCACTTCCTATCAAATGATACACCAAATAATATCTCAGTATTACTCATACTACTTCCTGAATTCTGCTTAAAAGTGAAAGAATTTTAATTTTCCAAGGCTGGTTTCCTTAGGAACTGAATTGGAGGAAGTTTTCCCAGAAAGCAGACAGAGTCCTAAAAAAGGTTTTGAATTGTCTATGGACAGAAATTAAAAACCCACAGTGACATCCTTTACACCTTCGTTTTGCCTTACATGGGGCAGGAAAGAACAATTTCTTCCCAGTCTCTCTCTACAGATGTACCTACTAAAAATTGCTGGCAAGCAGGTGTTCTCAATTAACAGGCTTTAAGCAGGTATTTCTTAAGCTTTATGCAAATATTTCTCTTTTCCTCATTCTAAATATACAGCAGCCTATCTACCAGAAAAGGGGATGCGGGTTTTGTTCTTTGATTAAGAAGAACAGTGATCATCACCTATTAGTCTATTTAACACCAAGAAAAGAAGCCATGCCAAGGGCCCAGGCCCCACTGGGCACTTTCCTACCGGTCTCTCTGAGCAGGCCCATCTGTGCAGCTCACTCACAGTTGGCTTCGCCTAGATGACTGATGAAATAACTAAAGAGACACTGTCACCCTTTACTGAGACCCTCCATCATCTACATTCATGGTCTGGTAACTAATAACAAATCTCTTGATGAAGCCATATGAAAAGTGACTCCTCCTTTACTATTATAGAAGGGGAATACTACTCTGTCAGTAACTCTACACAGTAAGAGTGTGTGAAGAGACAGTAGCCAAAATGCAGTGTCTTATTCAGTAGTGAAATTAACTGAGGAGAATTCTTTAAAGGTGTTAAAATCTCCCTGTAGACTTGATCATTCTCTAATTAACCAAATGTATTTATTTTATAAGTCTCCTATAAATTGTAACCCTGGTAATTTACATGAATCAATTAATGCCTATGTCTAGTAATCATCCAAAAGAAAAATTAAATATATTGAAATATATGTAAGTTAATTTTTTGTTTCACTTATCACAACATGAATCCTTTCTCACATATGTTCGTTCACTCTTATTAATCCACAGCTGCTATTGCATTATTCTGTGCTCATGACTTTTAAAAAAGGAGGAAAGTTACTTTTAAGACACCCAAACTAAGCATTTTTGGTAGGAAAACACTATGTCAATTCAAAAGAGATGGTTGTGCTAATGTAACAAAAGATCTACAGCATTCCTTACACTGACAGAAGTAACCCCCCAATCAGGTTGGCCCCAAAATGATGCGGTACCCAAAAGGAAATGAAATCACAGCAAAATGGGACCCTATGAGGGTTAATAATTTTATAATTTAATATTTACATGATTATAACTAAAACATTAACTCAAAGTATAAAGAAATGTAACTGGTTAGTACAAGTTTAAATACTTACAGTTATCAAGACAGTGGTCATTGGCAAGTGAAACCATGAAAGGAGAGGTCCCTGCTATGCCTGGTCCTGCTGAGCAATTTTCAGACCTCAGCTCATTCTGGCAGCTACAAGCAAAGAATATACAGAAACCAAAATTATAATTACATGATTTTATATTGTATCAATTAGCATGCTTCCACTGAAAATAGTAAAAGGCTGAGTAAAATTGGTTTCAACAATGACTTTTATTATATCATAAAACAAGAGGTCCACAGGTAGAGTAGCTCCAGGGTGAGTTCACTGGGTAACTCAACAACATCAAGTAGGAACCAGGCCTTTCTATCTGTCTACTCTGCCAATGAAATTATGCTGGCTTGTCCCCCTCCTCAAAGTCCTAAGACAGTTTCTGCAATTCCAGGCACTATATAAAGATGGCAACATTAAGAGGCAGAAATGTTTCCTTCTATGTATAAATTTTATCCAGAAGCACCCTCCTTCCCAAAGACTCCTCTCAACTCTCATTGGTCAAAACTATGTCACAAACTCATGTCTAAATCAACTACTGGAAGGGTAATAACGAGAATTAGAATGTCTGGTTTTGACTTCTCAAGATTTACCTCCCTGTAAGGTTGAGGGTTACTCCAACTTCCCCTAAAGCCTAATATCTGAGGAAAAAATAGGATTCTAATAGCAAGAAACTGTGTTCCTCCAAGGAGGTGTATTTTACGTTAGTGGAGTCGGCAGCCTAAAATATCTGCTACATACATCTAATAACTCACTACACATGGCTCAATGCATAAAGCTGACACTAATGGTTTAACTGATGGACAGTATCATAGATCTAAGATTAGCCATTGTTGCTGCAGAGGTATATCTTCATAGAAACCTGCAAAGACATGAATCTCTCTTTAAAAGGCAGTAAGTGATTATAATTGAAGAACAAATCATGGCTAAATCCATATTATCTATATGAACCCAGAAAAGATATTTCCTCTTTTATTGAAAAATCAAGGATTCCCTTTACAGGAAATTTCTCTTCCAATGAGTTTCCTGTAATAGTTTCACATTCCAGATGTGCATTTGTAATAAGCTTATGTTGGTTAGTTGGGCTCAATTTATCTAATGAGCCACTGAAGTGGACAATTCTTGATGTAAATTAGGAATTGTGGCTGCATTAAAAAGTAATTTATTATATAAAGTACAATCTGAATATACTCAGACATACATAATTTAATTTTTTCCTTTCCATTCATTTATTACATGGCCATCTCACACATGGAAAAGAATAGCTATGATACTTGTTAAATATGCTCTTTTCTAAAATATTTTATCAATTCTAAAGAGAAATATCAGTGATGAAATATTTTTAATGCCATATCAAATATATTTAAGTGATGTCAGGAGCGACAGTGTGGCACAACCATAAAGCAATCCACTGTGAAGGAAGAAACATGAATTCTAACAGCATTTCTTCAGTACTCACTAAGTACCAGGCACTGTGCTAAGCATTTAACTCACATTTGTTTATTTAATCTTCATAATATCCAAACAAACTATGTACCATGACTATCCCTTTTTAAGATGTGGAAAGTGAGGCACAGACAGATGACCTAGCTGGCACAAGGTCACAGAACTAATAAGTGGCAGGGGCAGGCCGTAGAACTTCAGAGGCAAAACACGTATCCATAGTTCAATATGACCTCTCTAGTCCTAGAACTGCCACTAGTTGCTTAACTTTGTTGGAACCACCGTTTCCTAATGAGTTAAATAAAGAGTTGAGTGGAGATCTTTAAGAAAATTTCTAGCTCTAACACTTAAAATATCATGAAAACTGTAACCTTACAGAATCATCCTCTGTCAAACTCTTTATATTAAAGTTGCATTTATCACAAAACCAAACACTCATGTCTGGATACTTACTTTCTAGTAACAACTGGAAGATAATACAGAGGAAGAAATAACTAAAAAGCCAATCATGGTATATAATTCACAGGAAAAATACATCTCCTTGAAGGAATACAGTTGAAGCTTATCAGACCTAAACTCATGAATTTCCTCAGACGCTGGGTGTGAGACCTACCTAGAGGAAAGGTTACATAACTGGGTTTTCTATAATATGGTTTCTAAATTACCTAAAAGCTTCCAAAATGTACAACATTTTCTGACATTAGTCAGTGGAAAACTCTTCACCCTTCAGAGCAATAAGTCCCCTTCTATCTGGACCTCCTAACTTTCACTTTCAAAGGAATTAGAATTGAATTATTTTAAAACATCTAAACAGACATAATTACAAGTACTTATAAGATGATTCCTCAAAATAACCTCTCTGGAGTATCCAGACAGAGACACAGAGTAGAGCTATACATCTGCAGAAGAATTAATATTAAATTATTTCTCCAAACACCGTGAACTACCCATTAGAGTGACCGTTCAACTTATCTGAAGCACAAAATTTTAAATCTAAATTACTAAAGCCTCATATTTTATTTTAACAATGCAACCAGGGTTGGACAGTGTCTTCTTTCACTGTGTGAAGTACATGCTGTGCTTTTTCACTGTGTGTGAAGAGGGCATCAAGTGGCCTAAGTTCTGAAGACTGACGGGGCATTTTCTTAAAACCTACAGAACTCCTGTTGCTCCCTGACAGGATGAACAGAGAAAAGGAGTGCAAAGGACAGAAAATTTCAAAACACACATCTTTTTAAAAAGTTAATTGAATAATTTCAGCAAATTTTTGTAAGGATCAGTTTTCCTTGTTTAGAGACAGTTTTCTTTTGGATACTCAGTAATATCTCAACTATCCCCAGTAAGTAAAGGATATAACAATATATAGAATACATAAATAATTTTTGTATCCTACTATGTGTGTTTGTAGGTATTTTGTTATATAGGCTATTTTGCTTTCCTATTGCATTTTTTATGTTAAATAATAAGTTAATTTGTTATTCCTGAACAACAACAAAAATATACTCTGAGAAAGCCCAAAGCATTGCGAATGCCAATGTCAAGTTGCGAAAAATAAATCTGCTACAGTATGCAAGGACTAACCCATAACAACTTTCTTAAAAAGATAGTTTTAGCATGGTTATATCTATAATGTAAAACGCAACCCAAATAAAAGTGCTGGGCACTTCTATTCCCATATACTCATAATTCCGCTGTCCTACTCATTGGAAAAGACCCTGATGCTGGGAGGGATTGGGGGCAGGAGGAGAAGGGGACGACAGAGGATGAGATGGCTGGATGGCATCACTGACTCGAAGGACATGAGTTTGAGTAAACTCCTGGAGCTGGTGATGGAAGGAGGCCTGGCATGCTGAGATTCATGGCGTCGCAAAGAGTCAGACACGACTGAGCAACTGAACTGAACTGAACTGAACATTTATGGAACAGATAAATTAAGAAGAGCTTTATAAGAATTTTCAGCAAGAAAGAAAAGTTAGGTAGTTGGATAACTGCACATAAAGCCGCTATTGACAAGAACCTTCTGCCTGTCGTTTAAAAGTTTTTTATATTAGAAAAGCATGATGCTCTTTTGAGGTTGTTTCTCCCCTTAGTCCTTCGGGCCAGATTCTGCAGACAATGGGGGGAAGTGAGAGGAATTACTACTTGGTCTTGCCTGAGCTATTAAGTTTATAGTAAAATAAGGTAAAATATTGCAAAACAAAGTAATTAAAGCTAACATAGATACTCAGCAACAAGAGTCAAACAAGTATGAATTGAAATAACGAAACTCATTCTGTAACTGTGAGACCTTCAGATCCAAGGGAAGTGGAATCATCAGTCAAGTTCATGGGCAGGGAAGTCCCAGCACCTAATTTCCAAGCCTGGTCAGCCTCTTCCAAACTCTGGCAAGTTATTTAACTGCTCTAGATCACGTTTCTTCATAAGTGAAATGGGAATACCCACTTCAAAGGGTTATGGTAAGAAACAAATAATCAGATTGAAAGCAACTGTCAAAGTGTCTGCACCTAGCCAAAACTCTATACATGCTAACTGCTACTCTTATTAACCCAGGAGTAAGGATTATTCAACTGAGGGACACTATCTGAATAGAATAGCCTGATCTAAAAATGTCTCTCATTTCTCATACTGATATAATTTAAGTTGTTCCTTTCATGAATTCTTTTTTGAAAACTTAATTTCAAAAGTAATACACATATATTTTATAAATAAAAAATACTAAAGAATAGGTTAAGAGTCCTATACCCATCTCTAATACCAACTGTGACTATCTTACTTTAAAGGTAAAAACTATTCTTGGTTTGATGTATTATATGTGTGTCTATGCTTTTACATGTTTAAACTAAAATAGATGTGGTTATTTATAATCCTTTAAAGTAGAAATTGAATCATGTTATAAAAATTACTCTATTATTTGCTCTTTCACTTATCAACATATCCAGGATATCCTTCAGTATATGTTACTATATGAAGATTTATGCTGTTGACATAAGTTTAATATTAAATTTTAAATAAGGAGAAAAAATGATGAAAATAAAGAGGCAGCATCCTTTCATCATGTTTCACTTTTAAGAGCAATGACGGCTTTGTGATTACATTGATTTTTAAGTCCTTTACCATTTAGAGATATTCACTGAAACATTTGGGCTTCCCTGATAGCCCAGTTGGTAAAGAATTCGCCTGCAATGCAGGAGATCCCGGTTCGATCCCTGGGTTGGTAAGATCTGGAGAAGGGAAAGGCTACCCACTCCAGTATTCTAACCTGGAGAATTCCGTGGAATCATGGGGTCACAAAGAGTCAGACACGACTGAGCAACTTTCACTTTCACTGATATGTTTACCAATAAATTATATCATACATAAAGCAGAGACATTACTTTGCCAACAAAGGTCTGTCTGGTCAAGGCTATGGCTTTTCCAGTGGTCATGTATGGATGTGAGTTGGACTATAAAGAAGGCTGAGCACCGAAAAATTGATGCTTTTGAACTGTTGTGTTGGAGAAGACTCTCGAGAGTCCCTGGGACTGCAAGGAGATCCAACCAGTCCATCCTAAAGGAGATCAGTCCTGGGTGTTCATTGGAAGGACTGATGCTGAAGCTGAAACTCCAAAACTCCAATACTTTGGCCACCTCATGTGAAGAGCTGACTCATTGGAAAAGACCCTGATGCTGGGAGGGACTGGGGGCAGGAGAAGGGGACGACAGAGGATGAGATGGTTGGATGGCATCACCAACTCGATGGACATGGGTTTGAGTAGACTCTGGGAGTTGGTGATGGACAGGGAGGCCTGGCATGCCGTGATTCATGGGGTCGCAAAGAGTCAGACACGACTGAGCAACTGAACTGAACTGAACTGAACTGAACTGAAGATTGGCTTCAAAATAATTGGAGGAGGGATAGAGAGAAGGAAAATGATGGGACAAAAAGAATACAAGATTGGCCATGAATTAATAATTAAGCTGTTTGGTGAGTATATGAGTGTTTTTATTTTTCAGGGCATGTGGGATCTTAGTTTACCAACCAAGGATCAAATCTGCATTTCCTGAATTGCAAGGTCGAACTTTAACCCACTGGATCACCAGGCAAGTCCCCATATGAGTCTTAATTAGACAACTCTCTTCTCTGTATTTTTAAATATTTTTGAAACTTTCTATATTAAAAAATTTAACATTTTTCAATCCTTAAAATTTAGCTGCTAAATTCCAAACAGCTATGAATTTAACTTACAGTAATTAATTTCTGATTAGGTAATTTAATCAACAAAACCAATGGTTCCCAACACCCATCCCCTAAGCAGCACAAACAAACTTAGCTTCCTCATAGTCTGAATGTTGCTATAAAAATCCAAATACAATAACCAGCCCAGAGAAGCAATATTCACTAATGTTATGGGAGTATTTATTGACAAGTGTAAATTATAAACTATTATAATTATTGCTTTTTAGAGTTAATGAGAGACAAAGTGTTTTTCTCTTATGTTGAAATTAGAGCAGCTGGAAAAAAATAGAAAAACAGTTCTTTAGTCTATGTATGGCAAGAAAGATAAAAAATCAAGAAGATAATGCTGAGTGCTCTACTCATCCAGATAAAAAGACACAATCTTTTTATCTTTCTGGTGTACTCACCAAAGCTCTGCCCCCCTGAAGCCAAGAGGACACCTCTGTATGTCACTGGAGTAGAATACTTTCTGAATCTTTGGTTTGTATTTTTCTCTATATACACCTCAATAGTTTCAAGAGGGCAGACAATCCCTTAAGATCTTAAAGTTCACAGAACACAAGTTTGCACGGATTCTACAGTTCTTCCTGACTCTTGGCAGTGTCTACACTCACTGAAGAAGTACATCCATGAGGCCTGAAGCCAAATGGGAGAACCAGAGTACCTTCTGAGGCAGCAAAAGGTAAAAGGAAAAGTTTTCTCAGTATTGGAAAGAGGTCAGAAGGATTCAGAAGGTCTAGTGAGACAGAGAGCATGGCAAGACAAGAGGGTGTCTGTGTGGTACACCCAGAGAAGTTGAACACTTGGCCCCCTAGTCCTCTCAAAGATTCCTAACACCAAGCATGGACTACAAACAGTGGTAAAACAGAGTCTAGTGGACCCAGTTAGCTGGACAATGGCATCTCCAATGAGGTCCAATGATCAATTACAAGAGCTATGATCTTCACTATGATTTGGCACCATTTAAGATCCTGAACCAGAGTCTCCTGCATTGCAGGCAGATACTTTACCAACTGAGCTATCAGGGAAGCCCATCCCTGATTGGGGAAGATCCCCTGAAGAAGGGATAGGCTACACTCTCCAGTATTCTTGGGCTTCCCTTGTGGCTCAGCTCGTAAAGAATCCAACTGCAATGCAAGAGACCTGGGTTCAATCCTGGGTTGGGAAGATCCCCTTCTGGCCTGGAGAATTCCATGGACTTTACAGTCCATGGGGTCACAAAGAGTCAGATGTGACTGAGTGACTTTCACTCACTCAAGAACCTGAATTTTTGCACAATGTTTGGCACAGGAGAATATTACATAAATATTTAGATTTAATTCCTGCCATCCCAGAAGTATGATGAGGTTTTACTTAGATCTTGATTTAAGTGACTTCAAATAAAATAAATATGTGCAATAGTTTTTGCAGATCTGTGAATTCTGTTTAATTCACACAGATGACTCCATTTAAAAAGCAATCATGCCAATAAAACTGGCTATGAAAGCAACCCGCATCCATGCTATAATGATAATCATCTTTCACATCTGCACAGCTTTCTACATTTGATAAGATGTTTTCACGTGTTATCTCATTTGATCCTCCCAGGGTTAGAGGGTTCAGTAGCTCTTAAACTGCTGAGAGTAGATGGGGCAGGAGCAAATGACTTACTGGAAGAGAGGATTTTCTCCCAGGTATCCTGGTCATTAGTTATTTCCTTTGCTCAGCTGCATTCTCTCTCTCTCTCTCTCTCTCTCTCTCTCTCTCTCTCTCTCTCTCTCAGAATAAGAGGAAAATTTTATTCAACTCTTCCTTAAAAAACATCTGTGCAAAGTCATCATTTCTCGGATGAATTTCACAGAACCCAATGAGGATGACTTCTTAAGAGGTTGCAATTTAGGCTGCCACCCAATGGTGGTAGTAAGTCATGGCCAAACCTTCTCATGAAACAGAAAAACAGAACAAAACAAACACTCCCAGGCACAACGGCCAAAGAAAAGAAATTATAACACTTTGCAATGCCTTCTTACTATCAGAAACAGATATCTTTCTTAAAGTTAAAACTATTCAACAGACATAAAGTTTAATTAGAGAATTTTTTTTTTTTTTTAGAGAATATTTTTCTATTTCAAACTTTCAAAGCCAAAGGATTTCACAGAAGTTGTCTGTAAGAAATGGGAGTTAGGGGAACGAACAAAGCAGGTAAGGTTTTCATTTCTCTACCTAGTGCATTTGTGTATTTTTGTATTGGTTACGATAAAATGTATTAATCTTATAGCACACTGTAATTCAAAAAATAGATAGTTTTTAATCAAAGGAATCTAATATCTAATTCAATTATTTTCCTCTTTATCACAAAACATCATTGCTGGTTCTCTTTTCAGGAACTGAAAAAAGAATACCTTCATCTCTTTAATAGTTCACTTTTGTCATGAAAAACCCTGCCCTGGCTTGTCCATGTCCTCTAGGCCAGAAATTTCCAACTGTCGCAAGAACACCAGAGAAGGACTCAGAACAGCACCAGAATGAAAATTTCACTCTCCATCAACCTACACCATCTGGTGAGCATACAAGGCTGAATGCATCTGCCACCACTTTTTCAGGCATACTCAGAGAAAACAGGTAGTAATCGAGGAAAGTGGGGTGGGAGGCGGGGCTGGGGGTTGTTTCTTTTGTAAAGTTGTAACAGGAAATATTTCTCCAAAAGGCAAAAATGCATTTTAATGTCTGTAAAACTTACTACAAATAGTAAATAAAATAATGATAGCTACAAACATAACTTTCTTTGTAAGAAAAAGAATGGGCTTTTTATTTTTGCAGTGTGGGACTCATATTCCTAAGAGTGACAGAGGGATATAAAACAGTGAAAGCCACTGATTTGGCTTGGTTCAAAGTCCCAGCAGCCTCCTTTTCAACTACTGGCTTTGACATCTATAATTTTTTTCAGGAGTAAAAACCTGTCATAGGTAAAGAGAAAACCATTCAGTCTCTCCAGCCCTCTGTTTAACTTTTCTTTGGTTCTTCCTTATTTTTAGTAAACACACAATTTTCCCTCGAAGAAAATAAACACCCATCTTAACTGTATCTTGACTTCCACCACCATAACATGTTCCCCCAACAATTCATTTCCACATTCTTTTCCCCTCTGTGAACCCCCTCCATCAAATAAATGTCTTCCAGGTTTAGACATGGTAGCTTCATATGCATAAATATGATCATATTCTTAAATTTTTTGTCTTCTCAATCCCCATAGCAACTGGCTTCTTTAGAAACTTCCACAGAAAGTCCAAAGATATCATTATCTTTTAACTGAATGGAATATTTTGAATAGAATTAGTTCAGGAAAATAAAGTGGTTTCATTACCACATCCCTGGCCTTTCATTTCTCTGATTTTTTTTCTTTTGTAAAATAAAAATTTTAATGTCAATTTTGCTAGATAGAATTGGTTAGGTGTTCTGGGGCTTATCAGTTAGTTATTAAAGAATGTGTGTAATTTTAAAAGATGCTATCTCACCCATTTTAAAGAACAGTTTTTCACTTACTGATTTGAGTAAGTATCTATTGAGTATACTAAGAACTGTTTGAAACTGTGAAAGATTCAGGTAACTATAAAGGTCAGAACTGCCCTCTGATACGTTAGATGACAATAAAAAGCAGTGTGTAATTAAACACTGAAACTGTAAAACAGCCCTATCAGCAATGAAGGAAAAAAAAAGAAAGTCATCATTTTTGGTTGATGTAAGAGGAAGATGAAATTTGAATTGAATTTTGAGAGATAGGCAGGATTTGAAAAGTTGAAAAAAGAGAAAACATTATTCCGGGCATCATTCCAGAAATAGAAGGCAGTATGAATATTTACATGGAAGGTGAATATGAAATGTTTGGAGGCACAGCAAATAGATCAGTCTGGCTAGAGGAAATGAAGTTGAGGCATACAGTTGAGTTCCGTTTAGTCGCTCAGTCATGTCCAATACAAGACAGGGCCAAAAAGGTAAGAGATAAGGCTAGAGGGCAGGTGTAGAAAGCCTTGTAATCAGTCTGGATTTTATCTAACAGATGATAGGATAAACTAGTTAAAACAGGAAATTAAAAGAAATTAAGAAGATTATCTTTTTTTTCTTTTTCTGGCTGCACTGAGTCTTCACTGCATGCAGGCTTTCTCTAGTTGAGTCATGCAGGGGCTTTATGCCTGGGACAGGTGAAATCTTAGTTCCCAGATGACGGATCGAACACACGTCCCTCACATTGGAAGGCAGATTCTTAACCCCTGGATCACCAGGGAGTTCCCAGGAAGAGTAACTGAAAGAACATTTGAGATTACTTAAGGGTTAGACTTTCTCCCTCTCTTGTTTTTTTCTTCCTCCCTTTCCACTTTCAGTTTAAATTCAGTCTCTAAACACTTTTTATTGAATTATAATTAAAATAAGCTATTAGTTTCAAGTGTAAAACATAATGATTTGGTATTTTTATTCATTATGAAATAACCAAAATAAAACCAGTTACCATCTATTACCATATAAAGTTGTTACAATATTATTGACAATATTCCCTATATGCACATTACATCTGCATGGCTTATGAACACAGGGATACAAATGAACATAGGGCTACAAAAGCACATAGGGATACAAATATCTTTTCAAATCTGTATTTTCTCCAGATAAATAGCTACAAGTGGAATTGCTGGATCATACAGCAGTTCCATTTTTAGTTTAGGTTTTTTTGTTTTTTTTTTTTTTTTTTGAGGACTCTCAGCAGTTTTCCACAGTGGCTGAACCAAGTTACACTCCCACCAACAGTGCATGAGGGTTCCCTTTTCTCCACATCCTCACCACCACTTGTTTCTTGTCTTTTTGATAACAGCCAGTCTGACAAATATGAGGTATCCCATTGTGGTTTTGATTTGCATCCCCTCATGGTGATGTTGAGAACCTTTTCATGTGCTTTTTGACCATATATTTGTCTTCTTTGGAAAAATGTCTACTCAGGTCCTGATTTTTTAATGGAGTTGTTTGGGATTTTGATTCTGTGGTGTATGAGTTCTTTATTTATTTTGGACATTGACCGCTTGTCAGATATATCATTTGCAAATCATTTGCATATCTTCTCCCATTCCATGATTATCTTTTTGATCTGTTGGTGATTTCCTTCACTGTGCAGAAGTTTTTTACTTTGATATAGTCCCATTTGTTTATTGTTGCTTCTGTTTCCCTTGCCTGAGAGGACTGCTAAGACTGGTGTCAAAAAGTTACTGCCTAGTTTTCTTCTAGGAGTTTAACAGTTTCAGGCCTTATGTCTAAGACTTTATTCCATTTTGAGTTTATTTTATATATAGTATAAGAAGTGATCCAGTTTCATTCTTTCTCATGTAGCTGCCCTATTTTCCCAACATCATTTATTGAAGAGAATATCTTTCCCCCATTATATACTTTAGCCTCCTTTGCAATAGATCAATTGACCATAAGAGCATGGGTTTATTTCTGTACTATTCTATCCTATCGTTCTATGCATACACTTTTGTGCCAGTACCATAATTTTGATTACTAGAACTTTGTAGCATGCTATATAGCTTCAAGTCTGAGAGTGTGATACTTTCAACTTTTTCTTTTTCAAAATTGCTTTGGCTATTTGGGGCCATCTGTGGTTCAATACAAATGTTACCACTGTGTTCTAGTTCTGTGAAAAAAGCTATGCAAATTTTGAAAGGAACTGCATTGAATCTTTGGATTGCTTTGCGTAGTATAGACATTTTAAGGATATTGATTCTTCCAGTCCATGAGCATCACATCTCATTTCATTTATTCGTGTTGTTTTCAAATTATTTTGTCTTTGTCTTATAGTTTTCAAAAGTACAGATCTTTCAATTCTTTGGCTTAATTTATTCCTAGGTAATTTTCTTCTTGATGCAACTGTAAATGGGACTATTTCCTGCATTTCTTTCTCATAGTTTATTAGCATATAAAAAATTGCTAACAAGTTTCTGCATATTAATTTTGTATCCTACAACTCTACTGAATTCATCTATTACTATTACTACTACTTCTAATAGTTTTTGGTGGTCAAAGTAGTATCTCAGAAAGTAAAGAATCTGCCTGAAATACAGGAGACCAGGGTTCCATCCCTGGAGAAGGGAATGGCTACCCATTCCTCTCATCTTGCCTGGAGTATTCCACAGACAGAGGAGCCTGGAGGGCTACAGTCCATGGGTCGAAAAGAGTCAGACACAACTGAGCAACTAACACTGTCACTTTCTTTACTTTCAGAGTGCTCTTAAGATGAACACAATTCTACTGTGCAATTCTGAAATGATGCCATTGTCCTGGTAAAACAGTTTAATAGCTTCACAGGAACTTTCAAAATCCTACTGACTTAACACATGGCCTTTTCGATCTGGCCCTAGCTTGCCTCTCCACACTTGTAACTTATACAATTGCCATCATTGAAAAAAAATTTCCATCTGAATTAAATAACTCCTTCATCCCCCCTGCCCCTTTCCCTTTTTTTTCTTTGGCATATGCTTAATTTATCTTGAGGTCTCAACTTAGGTGTCACTTTCCCACGGAAGACTCTCCACGCTCCTGAAATTCAGATTAGGTTTCCTGCAATAAGTCTTATCTGAATGACAGCATTTAAGACCTATAACCTTGTCTACAACATACCATTAGGAAGAGATAGTTTCCCTACCACCTACCAAAGGGTCAAGAACATAAGAGGTATTTAATAAAATTTGTTGAAGAATGAAAAAGGTATAAGGCAGAAAAAATAGAAGTCTATGATTGTTACTCATATGAAAGTAGTAAGATTTGGCAGCAAGAGGGAAAACATCTTGTGAGAAATAATAGATCTGATGTTGTGTGTCAATTTCCCAACTGATGCTCTTTATTTGTCCTCCATGGCTGTGTCAAGGAAACTCTCTTCCTTCCTGCCTCAAATAGATACTTAACCTTGGCTTTGCTGTTTGGGCTATTACAAAGATTATCTTTTCTTTGGGTTATACACCCAATTTCTCTTCAAAAAATTACCCTCCCCCATTGTGTATAGTCCTGAAGGGACTATATATCGGGTCTTGTCCTCTCTTGGCTAAGACTCAATGAGATTCTCTCCTTGACTATGAAAATTTGAAAATCCTAACAACAATCATCTGAAGCTCTTTATTTCTGTAGTGACACTAATTCCTGCTTCCTAGATACCTGTGCTGCCCTGGTTTCTGTCCTTTTAACTTGCCCTTTTCTCCAGCCTTGTTATAAACTATTAGAAATGTCCTTCTAATAAATCCCCATTTTACTTAAAAGCCATGATCAATTTCTGGTACTTGCATAAAACAAAAGAACAAAAGCTAACAGAAAGAAATAAAAAGAAAGAAGGGGAGTGAGAGGGAGAGAGAGAGCATAAAATAGAAAAGAAATACAATGATAAAAGAAATTATATGTATAATTTTAAATTTTCTAGCAGACTCATTAAAAAAAGAAGCTGATGAAATTAATTTTAATGTTAGGTTTTATTTAGACCAATACATCCAAACTCTTATTTAATTTAAACTTAATTTAAACTCTTATCCAAACATTTAATCAATATGAAAAATATAAATATTTTACTCTTGTTCCTTCCAAGTCTTTGAAATGTATATATTTTACACTTACAGCACATCTCAACATAGACAGGCTACAGTGAAATACAGTCTTGCCAAAATAATAAAATGTGTAAAACAGGAAAATATTTACACTGCTATAGTTTTTAAATTTAAACAAATATTCCATTATACAGTCACATTAGCCACGTTTCAAGTGCTCAGTAGCAAAATATTAATCATAGGCTTACTGTACTGGGCTGCATAGCCTTAGAAATGATCAGCTCCAAGAATGAAGAGACTCAGGGAACTTTTTCTTAATGGGTCTAGTAACTGGAAGGATTTGGAGGTTTTCACTCATCCAACAAATTCCATTATGAAAGGATTCAGAATTGTGTGAAAACCTATGAAAATATCTCTTCCCCCCAAATGATGTTTCTTTGGCTGTGTAACTAAAACAGGTTAACACATTATTGAGTGTGAAACCTATCCTCTGTATTCTACAATTCAATAGCAGAGAGAGATGAAGGAGTTATCTTCCCTGTCTGAGAATTTAATTCAAAGTTAAAACTACATTATTACTTTTTTTTCATTTATTTTTATTAGTTGGAGGCTAATTACTTTACAATATTGTAGTGGTTTTTGCCATACATTAACATGAATCAGCCATGGATTTACATGTGTTCCACATCCCCATCCCCCCTCCCACCTCCCTCCCCATCCTATCCCTCTGGATCTTCCCAGTGCACCAGCCCTGAGCACTTGTCTCATACATCCAACCTGGGCTTTGCAATCTGTTTCACACTTGATAGTATATTTGTTTCAATGCTATTCTCTCAGAACATCCCACCTTCGCCTTCTCCCGTACAGTCCAAAAGTCTGTTACAGATGTATAGAAAATTACATTATTACTCTTAAACCACTTTTAATTCATTACATTTTGATGGGTAGAAGCTTTGGGAATTTGTTTTAATTATAAGTATTTTCTATGTCAAATAAAAATGCATAATTTTGAAGGTTGAGGAATTTGACCTTTATCCCTCAGACAACAATATTCACAGTAAACTGTGGAGCAGGAGAGTGACCATAATGAAGCCAATGTTTTGGGAAAAGGAATCAGAATCCAGTGTACAAGTAGATTGGTAACAACAGAGGTCCAGAGGGGAAGTATAGAGCTTCTAGCTTCCTTAGCTGGTGTGCATATGCTCTTCTTTCTTCAGGAATTGTTTTCCTCTTAAATCTGAAAAGACATGTGCCTATCTTTCAAGGTAGTGTTCATAGTCAGCTATTTCCTGGATGCCTGGATGCAGATGGCAGGATGGATCACTTCTTCACCTTGGCTCTCACAGAACCTCTTTCAAAATCCTGACCAGAAGTCAAATTCACAGAAGCATAAAGTAGTATAGTTTGCTGGGGGGAGAGGGAATGACGAGTTTTTGTCCAATGAGTAGCGTTTCAGTTTTGCAAGTAAGTTTTCTGTGGATGTATGGGAATTATGGTAGCACAAAACTAAATGACTAGAAGGCTTTTCCTCAGGCTAACTCCTCCCCCTTTCAGATCTCAAATGTCACACATTTAAGAGAACTTCCTTTTCCAGGCCAGAATGGTTTAGATGCCTTTTCTATATCCTCTCATGAGTCCCATATTTTTCACATAGGGCTCTTATTATAATTGTAATTGAGAGCTAATTTGGTGTCATAACAAAATAGTATGACCAGGTGGCTTAAGTCACAAAACTTTATTTTCTCACAGTTCTGAAGGCTAAAAGTTCAAGATGAAGGTGTAGGCAGGTATGGTTTCTCCTGAGACCTCTTCTATTCAGCTTTTAAATGGCCACCTTCTTGCTGTGTCTTTCCTCTGTACATGCGCAATCCTGGTATCTTCCTGTGTATTCAAATTTCTTCTTCTTATTAGGACACCAGTCATATTAGATTGCCACCGACCCTAAGGGCCTCATTTTAATTTAATCACCTCCTTAAAGGTCCTGTTTCCAAACGCAGCCACATTCTTTTAACCTTTTATTTTATATTGGAGTAGAGCCAATTAACAACATTGGGATAGTTTCAGGTGAACAGTGAAGGGACTTAACTATACATATACATATACATATACCCATTCTTCCCCAAACTCCCCTCCCAACCAGGCTGCCACATAACACTGAGCAGAGTTGCATGTGCTGTACAGTAGCTCTTTGCTGGTTACCTATTATAAATGCAGCAGTGTGTACATGTCATCCCAAACTCCCTACCCCTTCCTCTTATCCTTCCCCCTGGCAATCATAAGTTCATTCTCTAAGTCATACAGCCACATTCTGAAACAAAATTCTGATGAATCTTGGAGGGACACAATTCCACCCGTAACATGTGATTACCTCTACTGTTCCCACTTGGTAAACTCTATGACAACTCATCCTGTTCTCATTACAGGACTTTCACAGTTGCTATTCCCTCCCTTTGGTACACTCTACCTCCAATCCTTGATACAACAAATTTTTTTTTCAACTCCCAAGCGAAGGCACTATCATCTGACAAGAGCAATCCCAGATCAGCTTATCTAATGTCACCCTAAAAGTCTCTCTAACACATCATCCTTTTCTTTCCGCCATGGCTCTCACCAGATGGTCAGCTCCAAGAAAGGCAGGTCATGTGATTTTATGCATCAGTGTAGCTCAGAGATGAACCCAGTATCTCACACACAGACATGAATGAGTAAGTTTCTATACCCACTTACCATATTAAAATGACTTTTTTTCCTCCTCTGAGAAAACCTGCCAGGGCATGACTATGTTTTATTCAAGTGTCAGCCCTGTGATCAATCTTAGCTCTAACACTTACTAGCTGTATAAACTCTGGTAAGTCCCTTAATCTCTGGGCCTCAGGTTCCCAAAGGATATGAGGACCACAATACGTTCTTCAGAGTTCTTATGAGGTTCAACTAAAGTAATACACACTCCCAGGGGTAAAAAATAAAATATAAAATTAAAAATAAAATTTTTTAAAAATAATAACAAAATAAAAGACATGAGGTACCTAGCACAAGAATTCAGCATATAGTGCACGCTATCAGCGGAAGAGCTATCAGGATTGGTGTTTTTCAAAGTGTGGCAGCTATGAATGGCGTGAAAACTGTCTTTAGGTGGTAATGCGCAGCATTAAAACTATCATCTTGGCAAAGTTTTTTTAACTCTTCGTATGAAAATAAGGTTATGTTCTCATGCTCGTGTCTTTGACATCTACCTCTCCCTATTCTTCCTATTTAACTGGCAATTAGGGTTTAAAGACGCACACTCCAATTAACAGGTGGATTTGACACTGTAAAGGCCATTCGGCAGCCAAACTGCCTGGGTTTACTCCCACCGCCCTCACCCTGGCTTTGGGCTGGTTCTGGAACCTCCCTGTAGCTCAGATTATTCAACTGCAACGAGAGGGTAGTGACGGCCCCATGGGGTTATCAGGAAAATGAACTTATTACACACATGGAGTGCCACAGAAAACCCGCCTGCCACGTTAGAAACAATTCAAAGAAACGGTCCAGGGGGGGATGGTTGGTGTGGCCACTGTCTCAAAGGTCTCACCAAGGCAACTGGGTCGGCGACGCGCTGCAAGACCGGGTCCGTGAGGCGGGTAGCAAGAGGCCGGTGCGCAGCCCTGAGGGGACCAATCGAAGCCCTCAGGGAAGGCTGACGGCGCCCAGGACTACGGCCTCCTGAGGCAGCGGCCGCTTTGGGGTCTCCCTCTCTCTTGGCGTCAAGTTGCTCTCACTTCTGCTTTGACAGCCCTGTTTACCCTGGGCTTCTTCGCGAGGCAAGCACCTCCTGAGGCAAATTTTCTCTGAGGCGACGAGCAAAAAGCGCGGGTCAGCTAAACGCGAGAAACCGGGGTGGAGCCGACGGGGCGGGACGACGCACGCTACGTATGACGACGCCCACGCACACGAGAATCGCGCCTGCGCGGTGGGTCCAGTTGCAGACCGCGGAGCCCGGTGGGAGTCAGTATGGCGGCCGAGCGCAAAACTAAGTTGTCCAAGAACTTGCTGCGCATGAAGGTGCGGGGACGGGAGGGAGGCGGGTCGGGCAGTGGGGATACTCAGTCTTTCCGACCTGGCTAGAGACGAGGCGGTGGGCGTACGAAGCCATTAGAGAAGCCCCGGAGGACTTCCAGCTCTCGCGTTCATTCATTCACTGAGCAGCGCCTGCTCTGCATTAGGCACCGGGAACTGGATTATAAATTCCGGCGGATTCTCTCTTAAAACCGGCGGTCGGATAGGAGAGACAGACGCATAAGCAGGCACTTAAAATATGGTGTACTTAGTGCAGTGGTGCTAGAAGCGTCGGAAGCCTCTGGACTTACTTGGGCTTCTGCGGGAAGTGGCATCTAGTAGACACTGAAGGGTTGGTGGGAGGGTGGGGGACAGAGCGACCCAGACTGGGGGAGAAGCGAGTTCAGAAGCTGGAGAGGCAAACCACCCCTACCCCCCAAGTCCGTAATTTCCGAGAACTAAAGGTCATTCACTCTGTCTGGAAGGCAAGTAGCAAGAAATGGGCCTGGAAAAGGAGCCAATAATCACAGCATGCAAGCAAGGAATTTTAGACCAGATTAGGAATTTTTTTAATCTTGTGAGCAACATTGGGAAGCGATTGAGCACCGAGGCGAGTGTTACGAGCTGTGCTTCTTAAGTTTTCACCGTTACTTTCACTGTCCTGTGGAGAATACATTGCTGGCAGAAAGACCCGACAAAACTGCAGTCATAACGACCAGCTAGGACTGATGATCTGGGTGAGGGATTTCAGTGGTGGTGGGAACAGAGAGAATTTTAACAGTTGAGGTGGAAGTGGAATTATGTCACCAACTTTAAACAAAATTGATTTTCAGATGAGGTGTGCGGACAAGGGTAGATAAAATGAATGCAGGAATTAATACAGGAGAAACATGTAAGCCTTAAAACTTAAGTAATGTTAGTCGCGAACATTTCTAGCTCTATGTGCTAGACACTGAGTGATTTGCATATTATAAGGCAGGAAATCCACATAATAACCGATTGAGGTGGGTACGATTATTATCCTTCTTTTACAGCTAAGGCATCTGAAACAAGAAGTAGGTAACTTGCCCAAAGTTACACAGTTTATAAATAAGTGTAGACAGGGCTTAAGCTCAGGCAATCTGACTCTGAAGCCCCTGCTCTTAATTATCAGTACAACTCTGTACTGCTTGTCACTGAACACCATCTAGATGCAAACTGCTAGATGTCTTGTTTACAGATTAATGGAGTTTGCAGTGAAGGGAAGCAGGGCATAAATGTTTTGAAACATTGGAGAGTAAATGTCGCATGTGCAAGACATGAGTGGAGTTGAACTGGAGTATAACCTGGGATGAATAGGGTAAGTGAGGGTGGAGAGTAAGTAGTAGTGTAATTAATCATTTCTGAAGTACTTCTTTGATATGTATTAGCAAAATTTGGATCTTCAGTGAACAGAGGGGGTTCTTTGCTTATGGTTTGTAATCATGTAAATTTCAGGGAAGTATATTAGCAAAGCAGGCATTGGGAAGATTTTAGCAGTTGTTTTAGTCTTGGAATAAGTCAAATGAAGATATGCTGATTGTTTAGGGCTGAGACCAACAATCAGATTCTGTAATTGTGAAGGAAGAAGTTAACTTTAAAAAGTTATCTACCCCTGCTTGGGTGGTTGGGGAGCACTCAGCTGGACACTTCAAGCAAAGGAGAGAAAAACAATTACCCAGCTTCTCTAGCAAGTTTGGCCATTGCCGACAAAAAGCCTTCTGGCAGAACAGCAGGAGACACAGAGTATACAGATAAAGTGGGGTATCCTGTGAGAAGCAAGGGAGCAGCTGCTTTAGGTTTCCTTATCTAGTGTAGCTGTTTGGCCAGAGCTAAGTACAGAGCAAGAATGAGAGGGCTGAGGATTTAGTACTGACTTGTTTATTTTCTAGTGTACTGGAAGTCCCCTTGGTCAGCTAAGCTGCTTGGTCACCCACCCCCACCTTTGAGATGGGATTCCCAGAGAAATGAGGTTGTTGGGGAAAATGTTGCTGACTCTGATTTTGTTATGTTTTGACAGTTCATGCAAAGGGGACTGGACTCGGAAACCAAGAAACAACTAGAAGAGGAAGAAAAGAAAATCATTAGTGAAGAGCACTGGTACTTGGATTTGCCTGAGCTGAAAGAGAAAGAGTAGGTTTTTTATGACATGTTGGAGGTTCACATCCCTGTAAAAGTGATTCATCATTCCAGTGACATAAAACCCATGAACTGATATCTATTCAGTTTCTTGAGTTAGCCCTGCAAATATTTTTTAAAATTATTAAGTCTATAAGAGTTCTGCTTGCATTTATATGTTCTTATTGATGTTCCATTATTTATAACATTGTTCTTTTTTTATATTCCTTGTTTAGAATAAAGGAATCTAAGCCATATGTCTCTGGTGATAGCTGGTGACCTTTTAAGAAAACCTGCAACGTGCTGTCTATTGTATTAAGTTCTGAAGATTATATGTGTACTTCAGGTCTCTCCAGTTTTGTTTTAGTAACAGTTCTCCATAGATGGAGCTTTATAAAGTCAAGAGTGTTTTGTTTATTTTCTTTTTAATTTTTACTGTTTATAGCAGTCATCTTAACTAACGTGTATTGAGTCTTTAGTGTATACTAGGACCTGGGCAAAGCACTTTGTGTCTCTTAATTATTTAATCCTCACAGCAAACTTGAGAGCTGGCTACCATCATTCCACCCATTTTATGGGTTGAGGAAACTGAAGCTTAAGGGAGGGTAAATTGCTTAGGGTCACCAGGTAGTTATTACTGAAACAGGATAACACACTAGATCATTTTTCTTCCATCTTGGTTGATGCATGATAACTTTTTAATGAAGGAGTGATGATTCACATCGTCAGTTAACTTTTCTAAATGTTTCTGAAAGCTGTGTATCATTCCTCCTTGATTCTTTTCTTAACCTTGATATCCTCTGTGGTATGATAGTTTTACTTAAATTTTATTAAATGACTAAAGATGCTGTTTATTGTCTTCAGATACACTATATTTTCCCTTTCCATACCTTATAATTTATTTTTTTCTTTCTAACACAGTTGTTGTCCATTGTTTACTTAGCTGATCTTCTCTAGATCTTTCTTGGGAGGTTAAACATCCTCCTCTAAAGATAGAAAGTATGTCCCACCAGGAGGGATGGAAGGAAAGTACTTTGGTTTTTTTGCTTACTTCTCAACTTGCTTTTCTCTTGCTTCTCAGAGGAGGCAAGATGTCAGTGAGGAAGGAGAAGGTGATGCTGAAGGTGGTATGGATTTGGGAGCAGGGGTTGGTAGGAAAGGGACTGTCGGTGGTAAGGAGGTCTAATTTAATTTTATGCCTTGGCTAAACTTGCTCAAGAGTATTCCAGGTGTTTTGTTACTTATTTTTAATGAAAAGCAGGACCATTTGTATCTTATTTTTAGTATTCTTCCCCCCCCCCCCCCCCCCCCAAAATAGCGTATTTACTCCCAGGAAAATGACCTTTAGATTCCTTTCCTAGGGAGGTATGTGACATAGTCTGTTCAGATTCTGTGACAAAATACCACAGACTGGGTAGCTTATAGACAGCATAAGTGTGTTTCTCACAGTTCTGGAAGCTGTAAGTCCAGGATCAGGCTATCAGCCTGGTCATGTTTTGATGGTGGTCCTCTTCCTGGTTCACAGCCAGCACCTTCTTGCTGTATCCTCACCTGGTAGAAATGACTGAGGATCCCTGTGGGGCCTTTCCTAAGGCCCTAATCCCATTCATGAGGGTCCCACACTCATGACTTAAGCACCTTCCCAAGGCCTCACCTCCTAATATCCTTATCTTTGGGGGTTAGGATTTCAGTATATGAATTTGTGTGGGGACACAAACTTTCAGATCATAGCAGTAAATAATAATAACCTTTTGCATTCAGTGTCATATTTATGTTTAGAAATGAAGATTGGTTTAGGACATCAGCTGGAAGAGATGAAGCTGTCAAGTTGGGCAATCTGAGGAGCATACAACAGAGACCCCCAGAGTGTGGGCAGCGGTGGGGAAGCAGCTGTGGGCAGTGTGGCACCTCGGTGACTTGTGTAATAGAAATAATTTCCCCTGGCCTGGAAGGTCAAGGGGAGGGAGTGGTAACTGAATCTGAAGATGTGCTGTGTGGAGGGAGTGTCTTACAAGAGTCACCATCTTTATCTGAGGGCACAACCAGCCCAAGTAATCCTTCCTTCCAGGAAGGAAGCCATTCCAGGTATTACATTCAGATCAGCTTCCCAAGGTACTGATGGTGGGGGCTCTGGGGGGAGTGAGAAGTCGACCTGGAAGGGTAAATGGATGACACATCCCTGAGGTGTGTGTGCTTTAACATCCCAGATAGTGGGATGGATTGGTTAATTTAGTGCATGGGCTCTGGAGACAGGCAGACCTGGGTGTGATGCCCACCTCTGCCACTTGCTTGCTTATGATCTTAGACAAGTTATTGAACCTGTCTCTTGTCATTGGTATATTGGGTGTGATAGTATGAGAAGTAAATGAGATAATACATGTGAAGCTAGAGCTAGGCATAAAGAGCTAGGCATAAAGCACAAAGTGTTAACAGTGTATGTGTTTCTTTATATTTGAGTGTTAGGAAATTCAGCCACTCTTTCTGCTCATTTGTGTTTGTGAACCTTTACTTGGTAGTACCACCTGGATTATTCCAAAGGGTTACCGATCTCTGTGAAACTGGAGATTTCATTGTGTATATGCTCTGGAAGTCTAGAGGTTGCCATTCAGCTATATTGGACTGTAACTCAGTGATGACCATTAGGACTATTCATTGTGCATACCTCCCCTAGCCAGTGACCAGGCTGTGTAGGTGGATTAAAACCTGCTTCTTTGCCTCAGCTTGAAACAACTGCAGGGCTTCTTGGAGCTCTGCAGCTCCAACTCTGGAGCTCCCTGTAGGGGCTGAGGTCTTGGTGTAGCCACGCTGCAAGTCAGCTTCTCCCTCAGCCCAGTCTTGCAGCCCTCACTTCCATAGAGGGGTATCTCCCAGCCAGCACTCCCCAGTGAAACTTGTGCCCAGAACTCTGTCTCAGAGTCTGTTACCAGGGAACCTAATACAAATTACTTAGTATAGATATAGAAGTTACCAGATCAGAGATTTTGCTCTGTTGTTGCCATGTTATTTTTCTCCAAAGGATGTGCTGTGGTTTAGAGGATGTGAGTATAGCCAGTTTAATTACTCGCCTGCCACAGGATGATGTTTAAAAAGTATTTTTGGCTACTGTGCTTCTTGTGCTTGTGTATTGTGGCCTGGTGAACTTCAAGAACTGTGAGGTCTGAGATTGACCCTACTTGCAAACTAATAAGTCAGCCCACTACAGTTTCACGGACAACTGGTGGAAGGTAGGAGAGTTCTGAGTCAGAGACAGAGGACTTGATTACTCACAGCACAGCAGGCCGCTTGAGCCTCATGTTGGCAGCATTTTCTTGTATCCCAGGGAGGATGACGTGGTACTCGCAGGAGGTTAACATCAGAACAGAGAAGTCCTGAGCTTAGGTGCCCCGAGTCTTTGATACTGCACTGCAAACAGACTTGCCCTTGGCCCCAAGAAAAGCAGTATCCCTATTTTGAGCCTTAAAGCAAGTCAGTGCATTGCTCCAGCAGAAGAAGGGAGACAATAGCTTAGCCTTTCAAAGCTGTTCACCGTGCACGTATCCTTGGGGAAAAAAAAAACGAAAGGACATCTAGTGCGTCACTCACAGGTGTGCGGAAATGAAGGAGACCCACAGAGTTGTTCCCCAGCAGTGAGTTTTCGCCCTGTTTTGCGGTAATTTGTGTCCCTAGACAGGTGTGTTTATTTTTTCCTGAGCAGTCATTTCTCGTCTGCAAAAACTGACGAATTTGATAATTTCTTGGATGTGTTTTAGCTCTAAAGTTATAGATTCTGATTAATAAAAATAGGAAAATTACAGAATGTTTTCGGTTATATTTTGGAATATTTCCCTTATTTGCTAGCTCCATGAGTGTCCCTCACCATCAACTATGCTTGTAGATAACAAACCACCTTTTCATACTAATGTTACTGAGTCAGTAGAAACACATGAAAAGCCCTCTGAGGGGCCAGTGGTGCTTCTATGAATCCTTTGCTGGCCTTTGGGTCCACCTTTTGACTTAAGTAAATTTTTAAATGCATGTGTATGGTGCTTTCCTGAGGGAGGTGATTTACTTGGGACGTTCGTGATGTTTTATCACCTGCACTCTACAAGAAACAAGATTGGCCAGTTGAATGAGAAAGACTGAACAGGAAGTTCAGGAGAACATGTGCTGTAGTCGGATGTGCTCGCTTGGGATAGGGGTTATGAACTGGTGACTCATGGGAGAGTCCTCGGTCACTGAAACATCCCCACCTGCGTGCTGTTTTCTGGATGCCCTCTGTGGTGTCCATGTTGAACCCTCTCAGTAGCAGTGCCGTTTTTACTTGGATGATTTTGGTTTGGGGTCACCTAGCCACTCTTATTTCTGCTCATTTTCCAGTCTCGCTCATCCAGCTCTCCCAGTGTCTGTAAGATACCCTATATCCTTACAGTAAATTACTTCTCTGCTTACGTCATCCATCACCAGTCATTGTTATTTTTAGCTGAGAGCTCCAACTAAGATACTCACTAAAGCCACCTAGGACACTGATTTCTGCAAATTTAATAAAAACTTGGGGGGGAGCATAAACATCAAGGAAACTTAACTTTACATTTGGAAACTTCAGGTGCCCTGTGTTCTTGCCTCCCAATGCTTTTGTTGACTAAAGCAATCTGTTTTTATCTCTAACTTTAGGTTAGAAATCTTAGTGTATTTTTCATTGATTCCACTGAGAACCATAAGATCTATTTTTCATTTGAAATCTTGACTTTTATTTGCTCTGCTTTGCCACAAGTAGACATGCTGTTAATACAGGTTTATTTTCTCATTTAGGAGTTTCATTATAGAAGAGCAGAGTTTCTTGTTGTGTGAAGATCTTCTCTATGGAAGAATGTCATTCAGAGGATTTAATCCTGAGGTTGAGGTATTAAATATAATTGCTTCAGATTTAAAATTTTTCCAATTGAATTCTTTCTGCTAATGATTGGGTTTGGGTTTTTTCCCAAAAGATACCATTTCTCCTCATTATATAGAAAATAACAAGTCTTAAAATATTGCCATAGCTATTTAAAGAAATTACAGGCATTGCAGTCTAGTTTTATGTTAGAATTGAGTAGATGATTTAATTTAGCAGTATACAGTCCCTGACAGTGCCACAGTAAGTATTAGAATTTTAGCTCAGGTCTTTTACAGGAATGTCAGGATTTTATTCATTTGATGCCATTATGAAAAATTATTTTCTGGTATCTATAAATCTATCTTTTCTAATGGAAAAGGTGTTACTTAAAAATCGAGTAATTTGACTTTTTAATGGACAGCTTTTAATCCAAGCTTGTAAATAGATTTTTAAATGATTCTTTAGAAAGTTTGTGTTCAGAGGAAGTATTCACCTTATAACTGAGCTGTTCATTTTAATCTTCCTGCCTCGGGTTTGTAGAGAAGCACAGACCTCCATTTAACAAATAATTATTAGAACTCTGACTCAGGTATTGAAAGCTCTCCTGTCAGTACTTAGCCAACCAAATGGAGGTTTGTGATACAAAGCTTTCCTTTGGTAACTATCTCATGAAGCATCGGTTTCTTAGCCCTGGGACTGTTGACATTGGGGCTCAAATTTCCTTTGTGGTGGGGGCTTTCCTGTGCACTGTGGGATGTTGAGCAATATCCCTGACTTCTGCCCCCTACCCACTAGATACACACATACACACTCCAGTTGTGGCAACCTGAAGTGTATACAAACATATAGACGTTGCCAGGGGCCCCTCGGTGAGCAGAATCATTCCTGGTTGAAAACTGGTTCTCTAACGATGCCTGGAGCAACCACAGTTAGCCAAACTAAACACCATTGTTTATTTATAAAGACTGCAGGTTGATTTTCCTCTGTCTCCTTTTTTGAGTGGGTGTAGTAATTAAGGTGGTAAAATCGGCTTTACATAAAATCAACACTGGAAGTGTTTGTTTTTAATATGTCTCCTGTTCTGGCCTGCTGAAAGCTTTAGATTAGGAGGAGAATGAGGGCAATGGGGTAAAAGGTTAAAAAAAGATAGTCAAGCTTACTCTGAGCAAATGATGTCCAGAGACTAGGGTATTGGGTGGGCAAGGACTCCACAAAGTGATACAGTGGGGAAAAGTGTTGATCTGACCCTCCAGATTTGATGTGGGATATTATCAGAAAGTGACTAATTACTAACACTCTATAACACTGAATATATTCTCTCTGGGAAAAGGTTTTGAACTGTTTGGCACGCAGGTCTGAGCTGTCAATAAATTGTGAGAAAAGTTCAGTGTACCTGGTTATAAAAAGAATGATACCAACTTGGGAACACTTACTTTATTACAAGCAGGATGTACTTAGAACACATTTCATAGTATCTGTGTGTTTCAAGGGACACCTACCGTGGGGTTTATTCAGGAAATATTTACTGTGTACCTGTGGTGCATCAGCCCTGTGGAGGCACTGGAAGTGCAGCAGGGAACCCAAGTCTGTGCCCCCACAGAGCTTGTACCGAGACTACTTCATCTGCAGTCCTTTAAACGCTGGAAAAGCTAGTCAAAAGTGATTTCTACTTTCCTCTCCTGGTCCCACCTTTGTGATAAAGAGGATATTGTTTTTAAATCTGTCGAGGGATACCTATCAAGAAAAGGTTAATGTGAGAAAAAGAAGCCAAGGAAGGATCCATGGCACACAGACAGACATCGGTGTGTTATCCACCCACGTGTTTAGGGGTGAGGAGGCCCCTCCGTTCACCAGTGCCAGCCTTCCAGCACTTTGCTGCTCCCCTTCCCCAGCTGCCACCAAAGCTGCATTTAGAATTCCTATAGACTGTAGCGTTTCTCCCATTTGGCTCAAAAGTGGGCGGTTCAGAGGACACATGAAGTTTACTACTGCTTTCCCCCACTCTACAGTGTGTTAGCATGCCTGCTTTAGATACAAGTAACTAATAAATTTCTGATCTAAAATACAATTTAGACTCATTAACAGTAAGTCTAATCTAGTGGGCTTTGTCTTATTTTATTAATTCAGAACTGGCTTATATCAAATACTGCGGGGTAAAGTTGGTTAAATTTTAGAGACTCCCTTGTAAGTTTTGACTAGTCCTGTAGATTCTGTGACTTCTGTGTCTCTACCTTCAAATGTGTTTGACACTAATTCCTTTAACAAGCTTTTTCTAGCCCTGCTAGTCACCACCGTTGTGTTTTTTTCAGAAATTAATGCTTCAGATGAACGCTAAGAACAAAGCAGAAGAAGTTGAAGAGCAAACAGTGGAGCTCGATGTGTCAGATGAAGAAATGGCTAGAAGGTAAGTGTTGCCTTAGACCAGGTTTATAATCTGAGCCCAACATTCACTGACTTATGCGTATACTCCTCCCGCCCGGTGATGGGTCTGCCATACCTTTGAAGGGAGTACCCCAGCAGAAAGGGGACTTCCTGCTTTTTCTAACATGACCTAGGATGGATTCATACCTGTTACAGGCTGGCAGCTGGGGGCTAATTTCTAGTGCTGCTTCTAATACATATTTTAAAATATACATCTTAATTTATTAGGATAATGCAAAACAAAAAAGTGAATTGTTTGCAGAGAAATTATGAATTTTAAATCAGATTATTTCTTTTAATCATAGTTTTGGTTTTTCTTATTCTTTGTTGTGTATTTGGCTTGATATTCTTGACAAGTTGATTCCTTTTTTATTTGAAACTAAACTTGTTCTGTTTCTTCGTCTTAACAGATATGAGACCTTGGTGGGGACAATTGGGAAAAAGTTTGCCAAGAAAAGAGACCGTGCCATTTACGAAGAAGATGAAAATGGAGACATAAAACCAATTAAAGCAAAGAAGATGTTCTTAAAGCCCCAAGATTAAAGTGGAGGCCTTAGGATATGGCTCAGGGATGAGAGCATATTTTGGAACTCACTCTGTCAGTTCCCCTGTAGTTATTAGGGCCATAATGTTTATTTGTAAAGAAATGTATACTTTTGGAAACATGCTGTTTTTGGAACAGACGTGTGATGGATGTTATACATCCTTTGCTTAGCGGTGTTCATCAAGAGTGGACTTTTAACCCTTGGTCTTCAAATGTACATAGGTATGTGGTAGCTTCCTAAAGAATATTTTATCTCAGATTTTTTTTTCTAATATAACTCTCCAGTCACTAACCTTGAATTGAACTCATGAAAACTAATACCAGTGTTTAAATTGCCCTTATGTTTATAAACATGTCAAGTCAGTTCATACATATATTTTGGAATCATGTCATGAGAATTTATTATATGTTAATTCATCAAGAACAAACTTGCCAGTTGGGGCTAAGAATTTTCATGCTACAAAGTCAATGTCAATGTGTGGAATTATGTTTTTTGTTGTTGTTTAAGCCTTTAATTAATTTTTAGACATTGTTGTATAATAAATACCTGTTTTCATATGCTTTTTTGTTCTCTTATCAAATAATAATTTTAGTCTAATTCAGTATTGGAACTTTTGTCCAATTGGTAATGTCCAACAGCCATTAATTTAGAATATGGTGATGTATTAGATTGAAACTTTTATGGGCCAAAAACAGTGACAATTTTTGATAGTCCAACCTGGTAAAATTTACCACCAACCATACCACCTCTTAAAAATGCAAGTCGCTCAGTCGTATCCAACTCATTGTGACTCCATGGACTATCCATGGAATTCTCCAGGCCAGAATACTGGAGTGGGTAGACTTTCCCTTCTCCAGGGGATCTTCCCTGCCCAGGGATCAAACCCAGGTCTCCCGCATTGCAGGCAGATTCTTTACCAGCTAAGCCATAAGGGAAATCCATTCTCCAGTGGATCCTCCCAACCCAGGAATTGAACCAGGGACACCATCTCTTAATCTGAACCTTATTCTAGATAGTAAATGAGAGGCCCATGGAATTAAATGTGTATGTGTATCCGTCTGGAGATGTTTACCTAGGACATCTGAAAAATACTGATTTCATCTAACTATGTTCTAGCAATTGAATGAGGTGCTTTCCTCCTCTCTCTTGGAGTCTCCTTAGATTCAGACTGCTCTGTGACCGCAGTTCTCTGGTGAGTTACAAAAAAGTTACGACTTTGAAGTTAATTTGGCTCTTAATTCATCGTGAAGGTGAGAACAGCGCACCTTCCTGCTCTCTACATCCTGGGGCACAAGCTGGAAGTCTCTCACGGCACCACAGTCCCTGAATTTATGGGGCATCTCACCCACCCTCATGATCCTCTGCACCGTAATAGAACTGTGGAATGGTCTACTGAAGGTACAATGCACCGTGGCCCTAGGTGGGATACAACACTCTTATCTTACAAATTGTAACTGGTGCTTTGAGTCACTGAGCACTCAGCTGGGTCTGCTGCTCTCGCCATGGTCAGAACGTACCGCCTGGAATCAGCGCAGGCAAAGGGAACGGCTCCTCTCACTGCTACACCCACTAACCCACACAGACATTTTGCTTCCTGTCCCTCGATTTTGACCTCTGTTGTCTGGAGCTCTAGGTTCCCAAGGAAGGTTTGTTTCTGCTAGGGAAGACAGCAGTGGTCCCAAGAAGACAGAAATTGAAACAATCTGACCATTTTACCACTAAACCTACAGGCAAGAAACCTTAACTTTCCAGGCTGGTACTTGTGATCTTGGGAACAAAGGGACATTTGTGTTGTTCCTACACAATAGGTGATGAAGAAGGATGTCAAACCCAGAGCATCCTCTAGGGCGTGTTTTTTTAGCACTTCCATGTCCAGTGACAAGTTTTAAAGGAAAAGTACAACCTCAGAGGTGAAAAAAGATTTCAACCCTTTAGACTCTGAAGTCTTGGGTCGTTCTGCTGCTGCTGCTGCTAAGTCGCTTCAGTCGTGTTCGACTCTGTGTGACCCCATAGACGGCAGCGCACCAGGCTCCCCTGTCCTGGGCTTCTCCAGGCAAGAACACTGGAGTGGGTTACCATTTCCTTCTCGAATGTGTGAAAGTGAAAAATGAAAGTGAAGTCGCTCAGTCGTGTCTGACTCTTAGCGACCCCATGGACTGCAGCCTACCAGGCTCTTCCATCCATGGGATTTTCCAGGCAAGAGTATTGGAGTGGGTTGCCATTGCCTTCTCTCTTGGGTCGCTCTAGCAGTGTCAACCCTGAGCAACTGAGATACTGACTGAGGAAAAAGGAAATATGGAGTGTGTAGGGGAAAAATGAAGTTGATTAACTTGTGACTAATTACAGAAACAAGCTACCAAGCAGTTTCACACATTTTCTTTCTTGGTGTATGTATGTGTGCTCACTTCTTCATCTTAGTATTGTGTCAATTTTTTTAAAGAGGGTTAACTTTGCAATTTAGCCTTGAGATAATATTCAGATGAGTCTGACTAAATTCTAGGTATAACTGACAGGAGATAAGATGAATAGTGTGACTGTTTCCCAGAAACAGATACAATGTCTGCTGGGATTTTGGAGAAGAGAGTGAGAACATCTTTTGTACAAAGGATGTTTGCAATTCATTTGGGAGAAATAGAGTTTTTCTTCTGGGAAGTTTAATCACGTTTAGAAACGTGTGTACATGAATGCTGAATGGCCCACTCAACAGACTGTAACAGATACAAACCTATTGTTTCACAGATTCACTTTTATACTCAGCTTTAATGCTGGGCTAAGTGAAGAAGTGAAGTGAAAGTCACTTCAGTCTTGTCCGACTCTGCGACCCCATGGACTACACAGTCCATGGCATTCTCCAGGCCAGAATACTGGAGTGGGTAGCCTTTCCCTTTTCCAGGGAATCTTCCCAACCCAGGGATCGAACCCAGGTCTCCCGCACTGTAGGCGGATTCCTTACCAGCTGAGCCACAAGGGAAGCCCAACAATACTGGAGTGGGCAGCCTATCCCTTCTCCAGGGAATCTTCCCTACCCAAGAATCAAACCGGGGTCTCCTGCATTGCAGGCAGATTCTTTACCCACTGAGCTGTCAGGGAAGCCCTTAGCAAATCCCGTTTCTCTTTTGCCAGCTGCCTCCTTACTGGGATCTGCTGATGGAGCCCAGAGGAGATAGCACAGCTCGCGGGGGAGGAGGGCTCAGTTCTTTCTGCCTCTTTGCTTCCTATTCACTTGCCCACCGCACCCTTCCCCTGGTACCTCTTCACCCCAACAGAGGCTGGCATTCCAGGCACAGTTGTCAGTAACACTTGATGCCCTCTTATGTCTATCTGGTACCTTGGCCCACAGGACCCCCCACTCCCAGCTCAGAGACTCTGGTTTTAACTGAGCAACTACTTGTCAGAGGATCTTGAATTTCAGCTGTCCAGGGTCCGCCAAGATTCTAAAATTGAACGATTTCAGCCTCTTCCCTAAGAGTGGCAGCTTCCTGCATGATAACCTTCAGTATTCTGTCTGTGCCTTTTTGGCTTTTTAATACCCCATTAACAGTTATTTATATTGAATTTCCCCTGTTGAAAGAAGGGTGACTTATCTCCTGACTAGATTTTGACAGATACAGGTAAAGCAGTAATATCTGTGAAACCATGGGCTTGGTAGAGCTTGAAATCCTTTTCCCCCCCTTTTCTTCGCTTCTTTATTGAGGTATAGTTGACAAATATGAATTGTATGCCTTTAAGGTATACATTTTGATACATGTATGCTTTGGTATATGATCACCACAGTCAACCTAACATATCCATGACTTCACACAGCTACATTTACCCCCTTCCCTTGCCCCTTCCTCTCCTTCCCTCCTCTCTTTCTTAGTGGGAACACTGAAGGTCTACCCTGTTAGTATATTTCAAGTACACAACAGAGGGTTATTAACTGTAATTCACATTGCATATGTTAGATGTCCAGAGTGAATTCATCTTGCCTAACTGAAACTATACCTGAACCAACACCTCCCCATTTCCACCTCCCTTTAGCCCCTGACAACTATCATTCCACATTCCGTTTCTAGGAGTTTGGCTCTTTTAGATTCTATATATAAGTGAAATCATGCAAGTTTGGTCTTTCTATAATCTGGCTTACTTCATTTAGCGTCATGCCCCTCAAGTTTACAGCTATTAAAGTAAAAACATTCAACCCTTTACACTTCCTGGAAGTTATCTCATGGAAGCCGTGGTTAGCACACTTTTTGAAGAACACTGCCCAGCACAGTAATGCCCGTCAACCTGGTTGGTGAGTTGTTCATGTTCATCTCTGTAATTGTCAAGCTAATTAATGTCCTGTAGGGCAGGAACTATATCCTTTTTCATTTGCCTCTGCACCTAGCAAGGAATATAGCTCATATTAAAGGTTGTGATAAATGTTTCTTAAATGGACGAATGAATGATAGTTGGATGATTTGGGAACAAGTTGGTCTACAGAGTGTATTTAAACCACACTGCTAGATGGCGCTAGTGGTAAAGAACCCGCCTGCCAGTACAGGTAGATGCCCAGAGACAAGGATCTGATCCCTGGATCAGGAAGATCTCCTGAAGAAGGGCATGGCAACCCACTCCAATATGCTTAGAGAAGCCCGGCAGCAGGCTACAATCCGAAGTGTCACAAAGAGTTGGACACGACTGAAGCAGCTTAGCACACATGCATGCTATGGAATTAATGACCAATCAAATGAGAAAAAATAAAGACTTTACTCTGAAGCTGCTATATAGCAAGGGAGTCAGCCACCATCACTTGTGCTTTGGCAGAGACTCAAAGGGAGATAGAGAGTGGGAGAGCTTTATAGTGGAGAAGAAGGGAGGGGTTGAGGATACCTTGATTGGCGGCTATCAATGCCTTGAAAAGTCCCAGGCAGCCAACTAGAAGCAGTATATTGTAAGTCATTAGTTAGGGTCACGTATTTTACCTTCTCTGGTGGGGGTGGTTTAGTAGCTAAGGCATATCTGACTCTTGTGACCCCATAGACTGTAGCCCACCAGGCTCCTTCATCCATGGGACTTCCCAGGCAAGAATACTGGAGTGGGTTGCCATTTCCTTCTCCAGGAGATCTTCCCAACCCAGGGATCAAACCCATGTCTCCTGCATTGCAGGCAGATTCTTTACCACTGAGCCACCAGGGAAGCCTGTTATTTTCTCTAGTTGGTCCCAAATTGGAAGTGGGGACAATAATTAGGTAAAATAATTGTCAGTTATTAATCAAGTTCTGATTATTCGGGGCTGACTATTATGAAGGATTTTTTTTTTGCTCACTGGAGATACTAACTGACTTCCTGCCAAGTCTGACATTTAGCAGGCTGGCTTCCTAAGTTGTTTATTAGAGATGAAGGTTTGATTTCTTGGGCAGGTTACTGCAGGTTATGAATCAAAGTTCTGTTTTTATATGTGGCCTGCCCATTGTCCATTTGTGTATTCAGTCTCTCAGTGCTCAAGTTTATTTCTAATCATACTGTAAAATACAACCATTTCATCATGTCTCTGAGGAAACGTGCACCCAATTTAAAAACAGAATGCCACTGATGGGATCAAGGATATTTGTGACTCCAGTTGTTAAGGGAGCTATCTGTGTTGGAGGCAGACACTTCAGTTAATGCCGCAAAGACAAAGCCACCAAATCAAGCAATTAAAACCTTTTACCATCCCAGATCTGGGGGACAAAAACTGAATACCACTGGCTAATGGATATAAAATTCAATTTAAAAGATATCATCATTCCACTCACAGGTATACAACCATCCATTCACTGACATTCAATTTGGTTGACGAACTTTATCGAAGTGGGCTATATTTGGAGAGGAAGAGAAGATATAACTCTAAGAGTAATTTGAAGAAAATCCCCAGAGAACTTCCACTGTTTAATATGTCTTTTATGAAGAAAAATCAGTTTCTTTGGTTTCTCCACTTTCCTGCCAAAACCCTCTTTCATTTTCCCAATCCTGGCTTCAGAGAACACACAGGTGCCTTATCATTTGAGTCCACAGTGTGTTGGCAGCTTCTTAAAGAGAGTCTGTGGTCTGACCTCCCCTCTCCGTATAGGCATATCCTTCCATAAGCAGTTTACTAAAATTATTTGGTGGCTCTGTAAGTTCTTACAGAGCTATAAGCTTCCCATTACACAGTAAATTCTAATGTTAACGTTAATCATTGAGAGAGTCATTAACCCATAAATGTGCCCTGTTTAGCTGTGTTTGGACAAAGAAACTATTTGCACAGAAAGGATGCTACTTTCTAAATCAGCAGCTCAATTTCATATCCTGGAGTTTCTTTCTAACATATTTAGCTTGGTTTCCATATGGCCCTATGTTTTCATTTGCCCCGGGATAAAAGACACACTGGGTTTCAGACATTTGTTGTAAAGTAAGAGTCCCTGGATGCACTCTACAAAGTCACAGAGTTTTCCTCAAGGCCTATTTAATCTGGATGGTATCCCTTGCTAAAATTCCTGTTCGGTCAGCACTGTCTGGATGGAAGAAAACCCTGTCTGCCCAGGAGTATCAGGGGTAACCGTATGTTGTTGCAAAATTGCAACAGGATCAAACAAGACCATCCAGGTAATGCAGATGGCAATCTGACAAATACTGGCAGATGGTGACTCCCCGTGACTGGTCCCGCTCGTCTACCATTCACCTAGGTTCTCACACCCACTTCCCCTTCTCCGACCTCTGCTCTGATCATTGTCCCTGTGTCACTTTACCACATAAGACGCCCCTGTCAAATAGATCCTATCCTTGAACCTGACACTTTGCTGCTCCCACCTCGGCTTCTCATTTGACCTCATTGGAGTGGCAATGGCTCAAAAATGGAGAAGAACAATAAGCATGCTCTTCAAGCTGTGTGCCGATTCTAGGGTCCATGGGGACAGAGCACCTGAACTAAGTCAGTAGTATGAAGCATAAACCCACACTGGATCATCAGAGACCCTAGCAGGGGTTTAACCAAGACAGGTGCTGGTAATGGGGGACCCAGATGTCATCTGGTGAAAAATAAGCCAAAGAAGAAACAGTTTCTCCGATACCACAGCAATCACCACGCAGAGATTTATCATTAAATGTCAGCCATGTGCAAGGAATATTTCTGAGATTACGCCACTGTTTGTCTGTTTAATAAATGATGAGTTCTGACACTCAGCCAGGCACGGTCTTGTGGTCTGGAGATGTAATTTACTGTCTGCATTTTATCCATGAAGAAGCTGAAACACAGAGACATTCACTGACTCGCCCAATGTCACACAGCTTGTAAGTGATAGAACCAGGACTTGAACCCAGATCTACTAACCTCAAAGCCCACAGTTTTCCTCTCATGTCACTCTACAGGCAAAAGCAAAAGAACAGAATTGGGAAATAGGCATAAAATAGCATAGCTTCCCAAGACCCTGATTTTTTCCAAACAGAATCATTCAGAAGTACAATGTACTACCTTATTTTTTTTAATATTTCCTTTTTTCCTGAATTTACTTTTTCCAAATTGTATGCCTTCAGTTCAGTTCAGTTGCTAAAAAGTCATGTCCAACTCTTTGCAACCCCATGGACTGCAGCACACCAGGCCTCCCTGTCCAATACCAACTCCCAGAATCTACTAAAACTCATGTCCAGTGAGTTGGTGATGCCATCCAACCATCTCATCCTCTGTCATCCCCTTCTCCTCCTGCCCCCAATCTTTCCCAGCATCAGGGTCTTTTCCAATGAGTCAACTCTTCACATCAAGTGGCCAAAGTACTGGAGTTTCAGCTCCAGCATCAGTCCTTCCAATGAACACCCAGGACTGATCTCCTTTAGGATGGACTCTTTGGATCTCCTTGCAGTCCAAGGGATTCTCTAGAGTCTTCGCCAACACCACAGTTCAAAAGCATCAATTCTTTGGTGCTCAGCTTTCTTTATAGTCCAACTCTCCTATCTGTACATGACTACTGAAAAAAAACCATAGCCTTGACTAGATGGACCTTTGTTGACAAAGTAATATCTCTGCTTTTTAACATCCTGTCTAGGTTAGTCATAACTTTTCTTCCAAGGAGTAAGCGTCTTTTAATTTCATGGCTGCAATCACCACCTGCAGTGATTTTGAAGCCCAGAAAAATAAAGTCTGCCATTGTTTCTCCATCTATTTGCCATGAAGTGATGGGACCGGATGCCATGATCTTGGTTTTCTGAATGTTGAGCTTTAAGCCAACTTTTTCACTCTCCTCTTTCACTGTCATCAAGAGTCTCTTTAGTTCTTTGCTTTCTGCCATAACGGTGGTATCATCTGCATATCTGAGGCTATTGATATTTTTCCGGGCAATCTTGATTCCAGCTTGTGCTTCCTCCAGCCCAGCGTTTCTCATGATATACTCTGCATACAAGTTAAATAAGCAGGGTGACAATATACAGCCTTGACGTACTCCTTTTCCTATTTGGAACCAGTCTGTTGTTCCATGTCCAGTTCTAACTGTTGCTTCCTAACCCACATACAGATTTCTCAAGAGGCAGGTCAGGTAGTCTGGTATTCCCATCGTTTGCAGAATTTTCCACAATTTATTGTGATCCGCACAGTCAAAGGCTTTGGCATAGTCTATAAAGCAAAAGTAGATGTTTTTCTAGAACTCTCTTGCTTTTTCGATGATCTAGCAGATGTTGGCAATTTGATCTCTGGTTCCTGTGCCTTTTCTAAAACCAGCTTGAACATATGGAAGTTCACAGTTCACATAATGTTGAAGCCTGGCTTGGAGAATTTTGAGCATTACTTTACTAGCGTGTGAGATGAGTGCAATTGTGCAGTAGTTTGAACATTCTTTGGGATTGCCTTTCTTTGGGATTGGAATGAAAACTGACATTTTCCAGTCCTGTGGCCATTGCTGAGTTTTCCAAATTTGCTGGCATATTGAGTGCAGCACTTTCACAGCATCATCTTTTAGGATTTGAAATAGCTCAATGGGAATTCCATCACCTCCACTAGCTTTGTTCGTAGTGATGCTTCCTAAGGCCCACTTGACTTCATATTCCATTAAATTCACACTAAAAATCTGTTTTCAACACAAATGTTTTATTTTTTAAATAGAATATTCTCAACATCAGTAATCCTGTATTAAGAAAAATTTCACATGTGACTCTCTATGGTAATAAAGACAATTGGAAAAGCAATTATGAGTGATCACTTGGAATATAACTGTATGTCATCACATATTTGTTAAAGTCATATTCTGTGAAATATTACCTAATTTGAAAGCAGGGGTTATGCCTCACTTTTAAAGTCTTTGTTGAATTTGTTACAACATTGTTTCTGTTTCACGTTCTGGTTTTTTGGCCTGGAGGCATGTGATCTTAGCGCCCTGACCAGGGGTAGAACCTGCACCCCCTGCATTGGAAGGCAGAGTCTTAAGCACTGGACCACCAGGGAAGTCACCTATGACTTACTCTTCTTTGGTTCCAAGCCAAGTTCCTCAAGCAGGTCTTTGTTTAAAAAAAAAAAAAAAAGAAGTAGGTAATTAAAAGATAATAGACTTTTAAAAACTGTTTTTCTATTTACCTAACTGCACATAATGTTTTTAGTGACTCTCCTGTGAAATTTGTTTAATAAATATTGGCTCCTCAAAGATTCTGCATACTTCACTGTTTTGCAAAATAAGTCTATCTGCAGGCATATATTCACAAACTCAAAGTCTTCAGTTGTTCAGAGCTCATGAGTAATGGAGAATTTCTGAGTTTTCTCCAGGAGGTTAGAATTATGAAAATCTTAGTTTAGGATGTACTTCTCCCTTCTGATTTAATCCAGGTGCCGGATTCTACTCTGTCAAGCAGAAGATGCAAGGTTCTTCCCAGAAATTAACTACAGGGCCCACTACAATTAGTAACATCTGGTTGGGGACATTCCCAGGTAAAAGTTAAAGGTAACAAATGGCTTCTTCTTGATGCCTATGATAAAACAGGTAAATGTGGTTTTAAGAAGCCAGATAGATGGGCTACAGAAAGAACTGGTTAGTTTTGTAGCAGAATTTAGAGAAAATGTGGGAGCCCAGTGTAGTCTTTCTAGCCAAGCAAAAGGCCCTCAAAGTAAGAAAATGCGAAGATTAAATCTGGAGAGTTTTCAATAAAATTTGGTCCTGGAATAAGTATCGAGGTAAATCATCAAACTCAAGGATGCAGCTGTACGATCATTTTCTGATTTTGAGATGTTAGATTTGAAGGTTTGTCTCCTAGATCTTCTTTGTTACCTAAGAGAGATTCTAAGAAGCTTAAGGGGGTGGTTTTTTATACAGCCACGCATAACAGAGATATCAACTTTGACACATTTGCCAATCTTGTCTATAAGGTGTTTCTTTCATCCACATGTCCTGGCTACTAGTGAGTTTAGGGATCTTTTTTTAATTGAAATGTGATTGATTTACCATGTTTTGTTTGTTTCAAGTGTATAGCAAAGTGATTCACTTATATATATTTTATATATATGTTCTTTTTTGTATTATTTTCTATTATAGGTTATCATAAGATATTGAATACAGTTCCCTGTGCCACACAATAGATTCTTGTTCTTTATCTATTTTATATACAGTAATGTGTATCTGTTAATCCCAAACCCCTAATTTATCTTTCCCTCTCTCTACCCTTTCCCCTTTGTTAACCATAAATTATTTTTCTCTGTCCGTAGGTCTATTTATATTTTATAACTAGGGTCATTTGTATCCCTTTTTTAGATTCCACCTGTAGGTGATAGCATATGATATTTGTCTTTGTCTGACTTCACTTAGTATGATAATCTCTAGGTTCATCCATGTTGTTGCAAATGACATTAGTTCATTCTTCTTTATGGCTGAGTAGTATTCCACTGTATAGTATGTACCATATTTTTTATCTATTCATCTGTTGATGGACATTTAGTATGCTCCTATGTCTTTGCTATTGTAAACAGTGCTACCATACATGCATTGGGGTGCATTTATCTTTTCAAGTTAGAGTTTTTGTCTTTTCTGGATATATGCTCAGGAGTGGAATTGCGGGATCCTATGGTAACTCTATTTTTAGTTTTTTAAGGAACCTCCATACTGTTCTCCTTAGTGATTATACCAGTTTACATTCCCACCAACAGTTAGGAGGGTTGGGAATCCATTTTTTTTAATCCCTGTGGGTACCCCTATGCCTGTACATTAGAAGGTTTGGAAGGGAGGAAAAAATATGTTTCTCTGAATTACCCAGGAGAAATCAGCTCTGCGGGATAAACTACTGTGCAGATATTTCTGGAGAGGAATTTCAAGGGAAGCAAATAATCCCACAATGTTAGGTTGCTAGCTAGCCAGGTTTTACACAGGATGCTGGTTATTACACAGGATGGTGGTAACACTGTAGCTGATTTCAGTGATAACACTGTTCAACAGATTATGGCATCTATGCCCTTGATTCTAGAAAAGTTGGCGTCTGGATTTTTAGACATTATAATCCGTAGGACCAAATGTACAATTCTGAGTGACTCGTATCCTCTGTAACAACAGTGGCAGAAGCCCCAGAGCCTCCAGCAGGAATCAAACGGGAAACCACTGGGTCAGAAGGCTCACTGGTATAAAAGAAAATGAGGCTGAAACCGGCTGTCCTCATGTTGAGGCAGAGACAGCTGGGTGGCGACAGAGGGTTTCAACACACCCTCCAGCAGCCCTGGATTGGCAGTCGGGAGTTTTCAAATCAGAAATGGTATGTTTCCAAATGTTTATACCTGGGAGCAGAAGAGCAAAACTAAGAAATGCCTGAGGTCTCCTGGAGCTTACTTCGCCCAGATGAAGAGATTACAAAAAAACAAGAAGTACATGAAATAGATGCCAACGATTCCAAAGGTGGGAGGAAGTAATAATTATGAAGCTAAGAAAAGCTGTCTCATGAATGTGAATTATGCATGTTGGAGGTTTATGAGTTTTAATACTTTCAAGTGTTAGAATTAGTAGTACTGCCTTGTTCCAACAATTCTAACTCATATTAAATGAACTCATATAAAAAATTGACTATAAACTCACTCTTCATTTCTTTGATGAGGAATACTTTCCTCCTTAAGAAGAAAATGAAGGTGGGGAGCAAGTCCTGAAAGCTCTTTTTTCACTCAGCTTCCCTGAGAAAGGGGCTAAGGAAGAAACTGGCTTCAAGCTGAAGGTTTTAAAAGTAATTCTTTTCAAAGGTTGGGTCATTTTCTACATCCCTTTTATTCTGACACTCTGTCTGCTGATAAAGGGATTTTTTTTTAAAGTCAGTATTGGAATATAATGAACACATGATAAGATTCACCCATTTTAAGTCTATGGTTTGATGACTTTTGACACAAGTATTCACTTTTTTGACAAAACCATCACCACAATGAAGATGTAGACTGTTTCCATCCACCCCAGAAATTCCCTCCTGCCTCCCTGTGGTCAGTTCCTGACATCCTGTCTTAGGCAACCACTGATATGTTTCTGCCATATTATGTCAGTTTTGCCTATTCTAACATTTTATATAAAAGGAATCTTATAGTTTATTTATTTTTTTGTACCTAGGTTTTCTTGATCATCCTAATGGTTTGAGATTTATCCATGTTGTTTGCATATTTCCTGCACTTCCAAAATAAACTGCTTGCACCTGAACCCTCATTAGGGTCGCCTTCTGGGGCAATCCAAATCAAGACAGCAACTGTGAGTCAGATATTAGAACAATTGTTATTGACAGAGTAAGGATAGATTGGCAAGCAAACAGATAAATGATAGGTAGGTAGATAAATAAATAGATGATAGATAATACATAAAATCAAGAAAAGAATGATTGGAAAGGAGAAGGATCACAGATTTTTTATCTGGAAAGTTTGTATTGATTACATTCATATTTCTTATTGAATGTTTAAAAATGGCAAATTTCAATTTTTTTCAAAGATTTTTATTGTGGAATTTCAAATCTATATAAAAGTAGACAGAATAGTATCATAAATTTCCATGTACCCATTTTCTGGATTCAGCTTTCTACCTACAGCCGTTCTGTTATGTTTGTACTTTTATCTACTACCCCACTCTATATAATTTTGAACAAAATACTAAATGTCATACCATTTCCCCTATGAAATGGCTAAAATATGAAAATATTTTAGCATGTTCATCTAAAAGATAAGGTCTTTTAAAACAACTATTTTAGAAACAACTATCACACACAGAGTAACAATTTCTTAATATCATAAAATGTCTAATTAGTATTAAATTTTTCAACTATCTAACAAATGCTTTTTTATAGTTTGTTTAAATCAAGATCCAAATAGGTTCCCTACATAGCCACTGATTGACATTTCTTTCAAGTCTCTTCTAATCCATACTCTCCCTCCTCTATCTCACTCTGTCTCTTGCACTTCATTTATTAAATAATTACTTGATATATTTTAATTTGCCCACATTTGGCTAAATCTAAGACAAATTACATTTTGCTTCGTTTGAGTCATGCAATTTATAACCCAGGGTTAATCCAGTGCTTTAACATGATTTCTTCTTTTTTGCAGACTAATGTTGGGAAGTTTTATTTGTATTTTGGGAGGCATTCTCAAAATGTAAATGCTTTGGAGGCTGTGGAAACAGACATATGTATATGAAAGTAAAATCAGGAGCGCTTAGAAGCTAGATAAGTAAAGAGAATGAGAAAGCCAGCAATAAGTGCCAAATTACTTTTTAAATCTAGAGATTGATCATGTCACTTTCTCGGCTTAAAATGTTTCTGTGGTTCTCTATCACACTGAGAATAAATTCAAAACTCCTTACTCTGGCCCTGTGTGACGTGGAACTGCCTTTGCAATCTCACCTTATTACCTAACTCTCTTATGATGATACGATCAATCAGATAGCCTTCTTGCCACACTTCTCACCCCAGTAGGGTTTGTGCGCTTGTTTTGTGCTCTGCTGGGTAATGCTTTTCCAGAATGTAAACAAGTCTTCTCAAGATGGAGGACTAAACAGATGCAGACTACACCCCAAGTTTAAAAACACAGAGCCAAACCTGAAAACAAAAGACACTGTTCCCGTGCCCCCAGAGGAATTTAACCCCAGTAACAAGGAGAAGTCAAAACCGCGTGGCCTGAAAATGCAAAATGGGACAGCCACTTTGGAAGACAGTTTGGCTGTTTCTTATAAAACTAAAACACATTCTTACCATCTGATCCAGCAATCACGATCCTTGGTATTTATCCAAGGGAGTCAAAAATATGTCCACACAAAAACCTGCACACGGATGTTTACTGCAGCTTTTTTCATAATTCACCCACCAAACTTGGAAGTAACCAAGATGTCCTTCAAGTAGGTGCAGGGATAAATAAACTGGTACACCAGACAATGGAATGTTATTCAGTGCTAAGAAAAAATGAGCTATCCAGCCATGAAAAGACATGAGGAAACAGATGTATATTACTTTGTGAAAGAAACCAATCTGAAAAGGCTACATACTGTATGATTACAACTATATGACTTTCTGGAAAAGGCAAAACTATGGAGACAGGAAAAAGATCAGTGGTTGCCAAAGGTAGGGAGGAAGGATGGATGAATAGGCAGAGTACAGAGGATTTTTAGGGCTGAGAAATTATCTGTATGATATGACAATGATGGCTACATGTCATTATACATTTATCCAAACCCACAGAGCATAGGACATCAAGAGTGAAGCCTTAGGTGAATTTTGTACTTTGGGTGATTATGATGGTTCAATGTAGGTTCATCAATTATAACAAACGTAGCACTATAGTAGGGGACATGGACAGTGGGGGAGCTTATGCATGTATGGGGACAGTGAGTATATGACAGATCTTTGTATTCTCCACTCAACTTTGCTGTGAACTTAAAACTTCTAAAAAATTATCTTAAAAAAATAAAACCACCAGGTGACTCATGCGAGGCTCTATATAAAATAAATACTCTGGAATTTTGACCTTGAACTCATGCTTAGAAATGGAATTACTCATGGGGCTTCCATGATGTTCCAGTGGTTAAGACTCTGCATTTCCAATTCAGGGAGCATGGGTTTAATTCCCTGTCAGGGAACTAAAAATCCACATGCCGTGTGGCTAAAATAAATAAATAAATAGAAAAGAAAAGAAATAGAATGGAATCACTCATGACAATAGCTCATTTGAGCATAGAAATCTGGACTGAAATTCACTTTCACAAACCCAGAAATCAAGAGCTATTATTTTTCACAGACCCTCCTTGAAAAAATTATTAAAGAATGAAACTAGAAAAAAAAAGGTTGTGTCATGTAAGAAGAATTAGTAAGGACAGAAATCAGCAAAAATTGACTGGAGAATCTAAATATTAATTGATTGTAAGTTGTGTAATTATTTAGAAATTTTAAATGTGCATTGATTGTAAGTAGCCTATTTGTCTGGTTTAAGAAATAATACCAGAAAAAAAATTAACAAAGATGGGAAGGGAGCATTTTGAGGAAATTTCAATTGTCCTCATCTTATTCAAAAGGAAAATAGAGATACAAACTTTGTAGATATTGCGTGCTCTCCAGGCCAGAATACTGGAGTAGGTAGCCTTTCCCTTCTCCAGGGGATCTTCTCAACCCAGGGATCGAACCCAGGTCTCCCACATTGTAGGTGGATTCTTTACCAGCTGAGCGACAAGGGAAGCCCAATTCGCTTCAGTCATGACCAACTCTTTGCAACCCTATGGACTGTATCCCACCAGGCTCCTCTGACCATGGGATTTTCCAGGCAAGGACACTGGAGTGGGTTGCCATGCCCTCCTCCAGGGGATCTTCCCAACCCAAGGATAGAACCCACATCTCTTACGTCTCCTGCAATGGCAGTCGGGTTCTTTACCACTAGCATCACCTAGGAAGCCCCATGTAGATAATAGTTTTTAAAACATAACCTTAAGTGTACATGTGAAATTTTTGAGTAACCACCAAGGGAACTGAAATAGAATATGGTAAAGGTTTTAAAAGGAAGCCAAAAATAAAAGAAAAAGAGAGCTCAAAGAAATAAAAACCATATGGTATTGGCATATGATAGACAAATAGGTCAATGAAATAGAGTAGAATACAGAAATAGAAGAATCCAGAAAGCTATACGATCGGTAAATGTTTTACAAAGCGTGACAGCCATTCAGTGGGGAAGATAAAGTCTGCTCAACAAATGGTTCTGGAACAACTGGATGACTATATGAAGGAAAGTGAACCTGATCTCTACTCCCACCAGCATGGGATACACAGTTCTATTCATCTCTCCAAACTCATTGGGCCATATGCTTAATGCGCGCGCCCGCGTGTGTATGTGTTTCTTGTACATGAAATAGTAGTTTTTTGTAACTGATTTATGTTGGGTTGCTCTGTGTCTCCGTTGCTGTGAGCAGGCTTTCTCTGGCCGTGACAAGCGGGGAGCTGCTCTCTAGGTGCTTTGCACAGGCTTCTTGTTGCCGTAGCCTCTTGCTGCGGAGCTCGGGCTGTAGGCGCCTGGCCGTCAGTGGCTGCAGCACGTAGGCTCAGGAGCTGTGGCTCTCAGACTCTGGCATGTGGGTTTAGTCGTGACTCACAGGATTAGGTGCTCTGCAACATGTGGACACTTCCTAGACCAGGGATCGAACCCATCCGTGTCCCCTGCACTGGCAGGCAGATTCTTATCTACTGTACCACCAGGAAAGTCCAATACTCGAGTTTTTAAAGTTCTACCAGAAATGATTAAGAATTCCTCTCAACCTTTGCTCTCAGCCTAAATATCACCTCCTCAGAGAGGTCCTCCATAACCACTCTAGACGTTTAGCACCTTCAGCATCTTGGATTGTACTGACTTCAGCCTGAAGAAGATAAAACGGTATCTGTCAGGCGAGTGCAGAGAAAAAGAGAGTGAGCCGGGCAGTCAGGCAAGAAAAGGAAATTTATCAGAGGGAAAAGAGAGGGTGACTGGCTCTTAAGGAGAACCAATGTTCTACCTTTCTGTCGGAGTCCTTCTTATACCCCACCAATGAGAAATTCTCTGAAGGGATGGTCACGTAGCCGGAGGTCTGGAATCTAGTGGTCTCACAGCTTTGAGAAGACAGGCGCCAGTGAGATAACAGGATGCCATTTGGGCAGTTTGGTCAGCCTCACAGATCACTGTGATTTATTCTTTGTTTGCGAGGTCGATATAACGAGCCATCTTTTCAATGAGATCCCATGTGGGCCCTATCATTATCCAGCCAAAATCCCTCACCCTTTTGCTCTACAATCTACCTCCATCCCCCCTGCTTCCTCTCTCTTCTTTTTTTGTCCAGCCCCTTCCTCTGTATGTTTGTCCCATTCCCTCCCACCAGCTGCAGCCTCTGCTCTATTCATCATCTTGTCTTCCCATCCCAATGTCTTCATCTTCCTCTACTGGAAATGCTTTCCAGGCCTCCTCTTCCAAGATGCTGGGGATCACAAGATAAGTGGTGATAACCACTCCTAACTGTTAATTTAGATTTTGAAACCTCATACGTGCCCTGCCTTCTGGTCATCCTGTCAGTCTCTCTGGTTTTTCAGTACCTAATGATTTGCTGTTGAGAATCCAAAATCATTTCTGATGCCCCTGGAACAGAAGGCTTCACCAGGAAAGTGGAACTGAAGCTGGATTCCTACCTTTTCTTCTCTAAATGTTACTTGCTCATCCCCTTGGATGTGATGCGGATTCTGTCCTCACAGGGTGCCTTTTAAGGAAGGTTGATAGAAACTGTCCTTGGATATCATAAAGCTCAGCAAGGCTTACATGCACAGTTGCACAGGTTGTACACTTCACAACATACCCTGCTAAGGCAGTAAGAGGGGCCTGAAATCCAGCCTTCACTCCCCTAAAAAAGATTTACTAAAAAAGATGTACAACTTGAGAGTTAAGTTTCATTTGGGACAAAATGACGACTGCAGCCTGGGAGGCAATATCTCAGATAGCCCTGAGAGACTGCTCCAAAACAGCAGTGGGGGAAGGTCAATAGATAAGGTTTTGGTGAAGGGGGAGTTCAGTACCATGAGGCACTCATTTTACAAAAGGTTTTTTGTTAGTCATGAGAATCTGACGTCACCATGAAGGGATTTAGTGCTTCTCTAGATATGAGGAGATGCAAGGACTGAGATCATAATATCTGTTCCTAAAAACATCCAACTATCTGAAGACCTGTCCCACAGGATTCCCTGGAGCACAGAATGCCTCACTCCAGCAGCCAGAACTCCCTTAGCGGGTGTTGAAGGTCAACAGCTATAGCAGCATGGGGTTCAATCTCCGTCAGTCAGTCAGTTCAGTCGCTCAGTCATGTCTGACTCTTTGTGACTCCATGAACCGCAGCACGCCAGGCCTTCCTGTCCATCACCAACACCCAGAGTTTACTCAAACTCATGTCCATCGAGTCGGTGATGCCATCCAGCCATCTCATCCTCTGCCGTCCCCTTCTCCTCCTGCCCCCAATCCCTCCCAGCATCAGGGTCTTTTCCAGTGAGTCAACTCTTTGCATGAGGTGGTCAAAGTATTGGAGTTTCAGCTTCAGCGTCAGCCCTTCCAATGAACATCCAGGACTGATCTCCTTTAGGATGGACTGGTTGGATCTCCTTGCAGTCCAAGGGACTCTCAAGAGTCTTCTCCAATACAACAGTTCAAAAGCATCAATTTTTCAGTGCTCAGTGTTCTTCACAGTCCAACTCTCACATCCATACATGACCGCTGGAAAAACCAGAGCCTTGACTAGACAGACGGACCTTTGTTGGCAAAGTAATGTCTCTGCATTTTAATACGCTATCTAGGTTGGTCATAAGTTTCTTTCCAAGGAGTAAGCGTCTTTTAATTTCATGGCTGCAATCACCACCTGCAGTGATTTTGGAGCCCAAAAAAATGAAGTCTGACACTGCTCCCACTGTTTCCCCATCTATTTCCCATGAAGTGACATCCTGGAATGTGAAGTCAGGTGGGCCTTAGAAAGCATCACTATGAACAAAGCTAATAGAGGTGATGGAATTCCAGTTGAGCTATTTCAAGTCCTGAAAGATGATGCTGTGAAAGTGCTGCACTCAATATGCCAGCAAATTTGGAAAACCCAGCAGTGGCCACAGGACTGGAAAAGGTGAGTTTTCATTCCAATCCCAAAGAAAGGCAATGCCAAAGAATGCTCAAACTACCGCACAATTGCACTCATCTCACACACTAGTAAAATAATGCTCAAAATTCTCCAAGCCTGGCTTCAGCAATACATGAACAGTGAACTTCCATATGCTCAAACTGGTTTTAGAAAAGGCAGAGGAACCAGAGATCAAATTGCAACATCCGCTGGATCATCGAAAAAGCAAGTGTTCCAGAAAAACATCGATTACTGCTTTATTGACTATGCGAAAGCCTTTGACTGTGTGAATCACAATAAACTGTGGAAAATTCTGAAAGAGATGGGAATACCAGACCACCTGACCCAACTCTTGAGAAACCTATATGCAGGTCAGGAAGCAACAGTTAGAACTGGACAGGGAAAAACACACTGGTTCCAAATAGGAAAAGGAGTATGCCAAGGCTGTATATTGTCACCCTGCTTATTTAACTTATATGCAGAGTACATCATGAGAAATGCTGGGCTGGAGGAAGCACAAGCTGGAATCAAGATTGGAGAAATATCAATAGCCTCAGATATGCAGATGACACCACCCTGATGGCAGAAAGTGAAGAAGAACTAAAGAGCCTCTTGATGAAAGTGAAAGAGGAGAGTGAAAAAGTTGGCTTAAAGCTCAACATTCAGAAAACTAAGATCATGGCATCTGGTCCCATCACTTCTTTGGAAATATGCTGTCTAGGTTGATCATAACTTTCCTTCCAAGGAGTAAGCGTCTTTTAATTTCATGGCTGCAATCACCATCTGCAGTGATTTTGAAGCCCAGAAAAATAAAGTCAACCACTGTTTCCACTGTTTCCCCATCTATTTGCCATGAGGTGATATACTTGAATACTATAAATATTCAAGATGAAAGGGTAAATTTTGTGTTCATCAATGAAAATGTCTTGCACAAACACTTAAATCTTACCAAAAAGTAATACCCATTCTAAAGAATAGCGTTTTCAGTTAGGACCTTCTCTGTATGGAATTACTTACATCTCGGACAGTAAGGAGAGAGAGTACAGGACAAGTCAAAGAAAGAGGTTACGTGCTATACAGCAGTGAATTATTACCTATTAATCAAAACAGGAAGAAGAACAGAAAACAGAACCAAACAAAATTATCTCTGTGGTAGAATTCCTAGGGCAATTACCAGAGGCCAGAACACTCTCATGTGGATGGAAGAACCTGAGAAAAACAAATAATTGAGGACAAAAGTTTTGAGTTTCTTTGTTGATCTTCCTGCTTCCCATGGTAAACTGGGATTTTCACTTTACTCATCTCCATATTTTGCAATATGGTAAACAGGTTTTGCGGTGATCCAGGACAGGGTGTCCAACCACACTAGACACAGTGTACCTACCACTGTTCTTCTAGCCAAGTGTGATTTCAATAGTCTAGAATTGCCAGTGATCAGATGAAATCTTTGATTCCCACCATGGGGCCCAGAAAGAGTTTTGCATCACCTTTTCCCTGAGGGAGCATGCTCACAGATTTTGGGGCATGTGTGTGTGCTCTGTTGCTCAGCTGTGTCTGACTCAGCTCTTTGTGACTCCGTGGACTGTAGCCCACAAGGTTCCTCTGTCCATGGAGTTTTCCAGGCAATAATACAGGAGTGGTTTGCCATTTCCTCCTCCAGGGGGTCTTTCTGACCCAGGGATTGAACCCAAGTCTCCTGCATCTCCTGCAGTGCAGGTGGATTCTTTATTGCTGAGCTACCAGGAAGCCCCCACAGACTTTGGGATAAAACCCCAAAATAAATTTTAACAGAAATAATTGCCTTTCGATGGAAGAGGGCCACTAAACCATCATATCACCTACCCTAACCTCCTTTATTTTTCTCTTTAGTTTCATCTCTTTCTTCCTCTCCTACAATATTGTGACTTTGTCTTTTTTCTCCATCAAGCATGATTTTACTCTTCCTTCTTCACTGAATTCCTCCTACAGTGTGTATTTTTCAGGAACTAATCCTGTTGCAAAAGATAGAAACCCAACTCAAAATAGATGAAAGAAAATTTATAAGTTCACACAATTTGGAAATCAGTCCAAACGGTAGATATGCAGGTATAGCCAAATCAAGGGACTCAAACTATGTCATCACTCTTTGATTTTTCTTCATCATTCTGGTACATTTTCCTCTATCCTGTCTTTATTCTCGACCAGATTCTCCTCTGTGGGGTCTAAAAGCTGCAGTTTAACATGGACATTACAGTGGGAAAGGATAGCCTTTTTCTCCCAGTGCCCATTAGCAATCCTCCCACAGTCAGGAGTCATGACTAGTTCTTCTTTGGTCATGAGTCCACCTCTGAACCAATCACTGGATCCAAGAGTATAAATTGATTGGCCAGCCTGGGTCACATGCCCACCTCTATGACGGGGGTGTGAAGTCCGTTGAATGACCATCTCACTAAAATCCTCCACCAAAGGAATGCTAGGCAGGCAAAAGAATAAGCAACTTCAGACTACAAACTTATATTCAAACTTTATATTCATTCCCAACTTCCTTTCCTTTTGCTTCTTGTTTCTTGCTGTGGAATTCTAATCTGGATATTAAGCTGAGTCTCTCAAACAACCACCTCGTCCTGCCATGGACACCCTACACTTGAGATCCCAGGAGAAATATTGGCTTATAAGATAAACCAACAGAGAAACATTGTTTGGAACTTCTCTAGACCAAGTGTTCAAGGGTTCTGGGTCCCTGAGTGGACCTTTATGTGTGAGTTGGACTGGAGACTTACTGGGCGGGAGGTACCAACACCTCATCAGAGCCATTTGAATGGAATTACTCTTCCTCAGAATTACATCATCCAGAATGGCATCCCAAAACACAGATTTATCACCAGTATAATGAAACTCATGAAATTTAATGTTCCATTCAGTAATGTAGTAAAGTTTATATTTAGATCTTTATCAGCTCCCTATGTAATAAAAGAAATCATATTTTTTTTTTTGCCACATGCTTTTTTCTGATTCCTTCCTCCTATCCTAGGTTGTTAGGATGGCCCACTTCCCTCTGCCAGCATTGGGAAAATACAGAAAATGAAGAGATAAATGGGGCGTGGGTAAGGTTTTGTATGTAATTTGCATGTGATGCTGTGTGCCCGGGTATTAAATGTACCTTGCATCCTGCCCTTGAACAGAAAGCAGGACTGGGGAAGATAAAATAGTTTTTGCCAAGAGTCCTGTTGCTGAAACATCTGTTCATTATGCCTTCTTCCCCTAAGAATATGACAAATTCCCCAATATTTGGGCTTCCCTCTGCCATTAGCTCTTACTGTTTTATTGTAGTAAACCAGGGACATCAATTACTGTGCAGACATGGTCCAGACATGGAGTTTTGTATGTAGTACTTGTCTCTCTTATTTTCTGAGAACCTGCAGGTATTGTGCTAAAATTGACATATACCTAACTTATATGGTTTTAGAGTTTTTAAAATCTGGACCATTTTTAACATCTTCATTGAATTTGTTACAGTATTGTTTTTGTTGTTTATGTTCTGGTTTCTTGACCATGAGGCACATGGTCAACCAGGGACTGAACCCACACCCCTGCATCGGAAGGCAAAGTCCTCACCATTAGATCTCCATGGAAGTCCCCAAAATTTATTTTAATGCTTATTAATACTTAAAGGTAACTTAGCCTCTTCTGATTTAAAACAGGGTCTCCAGGTGACTGTGAAGTAGAATTCCAGATCCCTTCCCCTACCATCTCTTTCTCTTTTGCTTGCCCTAATCCTCAGAATCTGGGTCCATAGGAGCTGGTGTGTTTTCAAAGCACCAGGGAAGCAGTGGTGTCTCATCTTCACCGGCTTTCTGGTTGGATTTCTCATCCTCACATCAGCCCCTAGCTCAAGTGGCCCCTGCTACAATATTCCCCCAAACCACCCTACAGACGCCCTGGGTCTTCATCCTGGAGTTCTCTTCCTCTCTCCATGAGCCTCAGTGACATTTCCAGACCTCCCACTTCTGCCCAAACCCAAGGGGTCATGGCCAGAGTGGTGGTGAGAGGTGGTCAGTCTTTCTCCAATCAAATAGACTGCACTGTGGTTTCTTTCCCTTTGTTGTTGTTTTTTGTTGCTAAGTCATGTCCATCTCTTTTGTGACCCCAAAAGATGGCCATAAATTCTCCATGGGGTTGAAAAATAGAAAAAGAACCTGCACATTCTAGAAAGGAAATGAGACAAAGAGAGGTTTGCGATGAGCAAGATGTCTGGATCTCTGCTTCCCTCGTGTCAAGCTGGTTTTCTTTCGAGTTACTTTCATGCCCCCTCTGTTCTCCAGCTCCTCCCCTTTTACCTCTACCAAGTGAACTTGGCTACACCTTCCTTAGTATCTCACGTTGCTCCCTTCAGCTGAACTTCTGCAAGTAACGATGCTGGCTTTTCCATTCTGCATGTTCATATGGAGGCCACAGGGATGGTTACCATGGACACCAATCCAACCAAAAGACCTCAGGGCCCGTGCTTGAGATGGGAGGCCTCATCCTGTTATCCCCAGGGCTCCTTGGGTAGATGAAGGGAGAAGAGGGGCATGAACCACTGGTTACAGACAATGAATCCAATGCCCTTAATGGAGTAGTTGCAGTGAGACATCAGTGCACAGTGAGAAAGACTCAATGTCACTGTGGTCCTTGCCATTTCTTCCTTTTCTTCTCCCATCCTGCTCTCTTTTCTTCCTTCATCTCTCTTTCTCTTCCCCTCTCCTGTCAGGCAGTGGAATCCAACCTGGATTTCAATTCTAGCTCTGCCTTTTGCTAGCTGTGTGACAATGATCGAGGAATTTAACCTCTCTGATACTTAATTCCCTTGTCTATTAAACAGGGGTGAAGATACCTACCTCCGTTCTCTAATGAGAACTAGATGAGAGAATGTCTGATATCTATTCAGGGCAAAGTAAACACCCAATTAATGCTCTCCATGGTGATCATGTCTCCCCTTCAGTAAGTTCTATTGAAACTATGCAACTCAGATTGGGACTCAAACCCACTGTCCTTTTTTTATTTCCAAGTTTTTATTTATTTTATTATTTTTGGCTGCCTTGGGTCTTCATTGCTGCACATGGGCTTCTCATTGCGGTGGCTTCTCTTGTTGCAGAGCACAGGCTCCAGTGAGCACAGGCTTCAGTAGTTGCGGCGCATGGGTTTAGTTACCCTGTGGCATTTCAGCACATGGGATCTTTCCAGACCAGGGATCAAAACCTATGTCCTCTGCAATGGCAAGTGGATTCCCAACCACTGAACCACCAGGGAAGCCCCTCAAACCCATTGTATTTTAATTGAAATCGCCTACCTGGTCTCAGGACTTAATGAAGCTCAGGTTTTTTATGTCTCATCACAGAAGAGTGATAGGTAAAAAGCAGATTTATTGAGAAAGATATACACTCCACAGACCGAGTGTGGGCCATCTCAAAAGGCTTGGAGATCAGCCCTGAAATATGGGACAGTCAGTTTTTACGGGCTGGGTGATTTCATAAGCTAACAGGTGAATGGCAGGGTCACTCCAACTGTTTCAGGGAAGGGGTAAGGATTTTCAGGAATTGGAGCACTGCCCGCCTTCTGGCCTTTTATGGTCAGCTTCAGAACTGTCCTGACACCTGTGAGTGTGTCATTTAGCTAATAAATTACAATGAGCGCCCAGCAACTTGGGTCTAGTTGGTTCTAACCAGCTTTTTTTGGTCATATGCTCAATGGAGCATATGCTCAATTCTTTTAAAAGTTGTGCCCTGCCCCCTTCCCTCCTGTCTCCCTATTCAACCAACAGAATTCACAGGGGCTGCAAGGAAGGAAGTCACAACTTTAATGAGAAGCTTGGGATTCCTTTTTATTCCAAGATGCTTAACATTTCCCACTGATTTGCCTACATAGCCTCATCCTCCCAGTTAGATGTGCTTAACACTCTGGGCATCTTCTTACTGTAGGTATGCATTTTTCTGCTAAGATAATCAAATACGCCAGTAGGGCTGAAGGAAGCAAAACAGAGCCATGAATAAGACAATTTCCCCGGCGCATAAAATGCAAAGGGGCTCTGAGCAGAGATGGCATGCCGAACGTCCAGGAGCACTGGGGAGATGTCCGGATCAGAGGAGGTTTTCATTAACTGGAGAAAACTACGTTCGCTAAGGATATAGTCCTGGCCGTAGTCCTCTTGCACTTCAGGGGAGAGGTTGTCCAGGACAGTTCTCTCCAGCTTCTCCCACATTTGACTCGTGCCTGAGATGTCTGAGATGCGAGGAAAAAAAGAGAGGCTCAGATGCTGGGAAGGCCAGAACAGGCATGTCCTACCCCTGATTGGGAAGAAGGCTCTTGTGAATTGGCTTCTGTCAGGAAGGACATTCTCAAATGCCTTTTAAAGTAAGTGTTTTGCTTTTTTATTTTTTTAAGATTTTTGGATGTGGGTCATTTTTAAAGTCTCTACTGAATTTGCTACAGTATTGTTTCTGTTGTTGATTTTCTGGTTTTTTTTTTTTTGGTCAGAGAGGCATGTGGAATCTTAGCTCTCCCACCAGGGATTGAACCCACACCCCCTGCACTGGAAGGTGAAGCCTTAACCACTTGACCTCCAGGGAAATCCTAAAGTATGTGCTTTATAATGGCAATTCTATTCTTTTAAACAGGCATACAGAACAGGGCACAGAGGACTAGGTTTCCACAAACTAAACAGCTCATGTAACCAGCAGCCAGACCAAGAAGAGGAAAAACCAGCCAAGGCTGCTTTCCCAGAAGCAACTGTTCCAATGAACAGAATAGAGTTTTACCTGACTTTAAATGCACACACACATGGGTACATGTATTGTGTAGTCAGTAGCTTTCCATTCTGTAAACATACCATAAATTATTGATCTGTTATACTATGATGGCCGTTGGGGTTGTTTTCAATTTGAGGCTCTTACAAAGAGTGCTGCCACAAACATTCTAGTACATATCTTTTCATGACTGTTATATACAATATAAAATAAAATGTATGTATTATCTATGCCAACGTACCAAGTCACCTCTGTCTGACTCTTTTCAACCCTATGGGCTGTGGCCCGTTAGGCCCCTCTATTCACTTTTAAAAATATAGCAGTAATGCCTGTGTATAAAGTTAAATATATAACATTGGGAATTCCCTGGTAGCCTAGTGGTTGGAATTCCAGGTTTCCACTGCCATTGTCCAGGCTAAATCCTTGGTCAGGGAAGGTCCCAAAAGCCTTTCAGCCAAAAAAGAAAAAAAAGTTAAAAAATAAGTAATTTTGAACATGATTTTTTTAATATGATTTTATCTATTTAATAAATATAATTTTCATTTTAAATAACACATTAAAATTTAACACATAATGATATGTGATTAAATACATAACCACAATTTAATATAGAAGTAAATTCTTGCTTATTATAGAAAATTTAATAATATCTATGTGCTGTGCTGTGCTTAGTCGCTCAGTCATGTCCAACTCTTTGTGACCTCATGGTCTATCCCACCAGGCTCCCCTGTCCATGGAATTCTCCAGGCAAGAATACTGGAGTGGGTTGCCATGCCCTCCTCCAAGGGATCTTCCCAACCCAAGATCGAACCCAGGTCTCCCTCATTACAGGCCAACTCTTTACCATCTGAACCACCAGGGAAGCCCAAGAATACTGGAGTGGGTAACCTACCCCTTCTCTAGGGGATCTTCCTGACCCAGGAATCAAACCAAGGCCTCCTGCATTGCAGACAGGTTCTTTACCAGCTGAGCTACCAGGGAAGCCCAAATATATCTATATATTTACTTTAAAATATAGTAGCAATGTCTGCTTATTATACAAATAATGAATAATAAGGAGATGCATATTTTTAAAAATTAATCTCCTCTGAGGTCACTCACAGTTTTGTGTGTCCTTTTACAGTCCCTTCTACTTCATAAACATATAGGTGTATGTTTGACTTCAGCTTAACTTCATTTCATTTGTGTTTTCACAAACAAAACACAGAAAGGATCATACTATATGTGCTTTCATTGGAAAACACATACACTATGTATTTTTTGTTTGTTTGCAGGTTTTGGTTTTGGTTTGCTTGCTTAGTAATAAATCACAGACCTGCCTCCTGGTCAATAGCTCAAGGTTTAAACCAGAGCTGCAGAATTTTCCACCGAGCAGTTTTTAGTCACTGCTTCTCAATCAAAGGACGACCCAGTCATTCCTAGGTTTCCCCATTTCAGGCAGCACTGCCATCAACAACCTTGCACAATATATTCTTTTGTTTTTCACCCTTTACTTCTTTGGGCTACTTGTCCCCAAAGGGTGATGATCTGGTCAAAAAGCAGGTATATTTTGAATTTTAATAGCTACTGCCAGATTACTTTCCAGAAAGGTTGTAGCGACCCACACTCTGTCCTGCAAAGTGTGTGATTGCACACGGGTTGCCGTGGGGGTGAGTCTTGTTTGCCAGCCTGGGTGACTCCTGGATATCAGAACAGTGAGGGAGCCTGGCTAATCCAGTTATACTCAAGGAAATGCAAACAGGGTTTCAATTGCTCATTTCTTTTCATGAAGGCATGACACCCTGACACCCTACTTAAAGAAATGATTACCCTGACAATTACTACTCACCACTCGGGGGCTTCTTTAACTTCGAAAGCATGTTTGCATGAACTATGGTTCCTCCAGTTGCTTCTTCCCTAGTCTCTGCTCTCACAGACTAGGTGGGTTTCTTTTCCTCTCCACTTCCTCCCTCCCTGAACATCTCATGGACTTTCTAACCACTCTTGCACCTGCCCTGTTCACAATCCCCAAAGCTATGTTTATATCAATAAAGCCACCAGCCTTTGATCAAACTTCATCTGCCTCTTCCGACATACAGTTGCCCATCCCCTGCCACTTTGAGGCCATACACAAAAAAACTATTAAGATGACCTGATTCCAAATCCAAACACTACCTCATTTCAGCTCTGGGGCTTGAGAAATTCCTTAACTCCTCTGAGCCACAGTTTTCTACCTAAAAAATGGGATTATTATGATGCCTACCTCATGTGTGCTCAGTTGCTCAGTCGTGTCGAATCCTTGTGACCCCCATGGACTGTAGCCCTCCATCCGTGGGTTTTGCCAGGCAAGAATACTGGAGTGGGTTGTCATTTCCTTCTCCAGGGGATCACATAAAATCTTTTTTTGTTTTTTTTAACATAAAATCTTAAAATGTGCTTGGAGTGCAAAATGTTTTAGCTATTTTTATTGCAAGGGACCCCAAAAATCTGACGCCTCCTTGAATGTCTTCAGAAATTCTGTGTCCCTAAAGATTCCTTTCCTCATCTCCCAATTCAAATGTCATTCTCCAAACATAAGTCCTCAGCCCTTTATCATTTGGCCTCTTGCCTTTAGAGAGCCCAGCAAATATCAGCTTTATTTTTCATTTTACTTATTCTTTTTGGCCCCACTGTGTGGCATATGGTGGGATCTTCCCCGTGATCAGGGGTTGAACCCCAACCCCCTCAGTGGAAGCACGGAGTCCTAACCACTGAACTGCCAGTGAAGTGAAAGTCGCTCAGTCGTCTCCGACGCTTTGAGACCCCATGGACTATACAGTCCAGGGAATTCTCCAGGCCAGAATACTGGAGTGGGTAACCTTTCCCTCTCCAGAGGATTTTCCCAACCCAGGGATTGAACCCGGATCTCCCACAATGCAGACAGATTCTTCACCAACTGAGCCACAAGGGAAGCCCAAGAATACTGGAGTGGGTGGCCCATCCCTTCTCCAGCGGATCTTCCCCACCCAGGAATCAAACCAGGGTCTCCTGCATTGCAGGTGGATTCTGAGCTATCAGGAAAGCCCACTGGGCCTCCAGGGTAGTCCCCAAATGTCAGCTGTAAATTGAGAGCAGCTCAGTTTATGATATAAAAGAACCAGGCACTACACCAAGGGATCTGATTTCTAATTCCCCACCATTGTGGCGTCATAGATGTCCATGCTGGAATATCTGTTACCCACCTACTGCAGTGTCCTCACCTGGTGAGTGATATCAATTAGACGTACCCCTCAGGGCTGTGATGTAAATTAAGACATATACAGAAAGGATGGGAGTAAAATTGGAATGATAATTAAGGGAACAATTTAGAATTATCCAGTAAAGTTGAAGATAATGAAAATCTATGATCCAGTCATCTCATTCCTGGGTATGTGTTATAGGAAAAGCCACACACACACACACACACACACACACACACACACACACACACACCCCACAGTACGTGTGCCAGGAGTTCCACAGAATTGTTTACAATTGTCCAAAGAAGAAAGAAAGAAAGGAGAAAAAGTCGCTCAGTCGTCTCTGACTCTTTGTAACCCCATGAACCGTAGCCAGGCTACTCTGTCCATGGAATTCTCCAGTCCAGAATACTGGAGTGGGTAGACATTCCCTTCTCCAGAGGATCTTTTTGACTCAGGGATCGAATCCAGATCTCCTGCATTACAGCCAGATTCTTTACCGTCTGAGCTACCAGGGAAGTCCAAAGCAACTCAAATATCCCATTGATAAGTAGAAAAATCTGTGGCATATTCACAGACTATATCACAGCAATGAAAATGAATGAACTACAGCTATGCACAGCACAAATGAATTGTGAAAACATAATATTTTGTGAAAAAAGACAGACACAAAAGATTACATACATGTTGATTCTGTTCAAAGCTCAAAAACCAATAAAGCCAAACTATTGTTTGAGGATGCATGCATGCATGAAACACTGTCAAGAATAGCAAATAAACAATTGTTAGAAAAAGTGCAGGAGGTTAAGTGTTGCAGGGAGGAGAGAGCCAAAAGTAGAGAAGACCATATGGGGGCTTCTGGGAGCTGGGAATGCTTTGTTTTTTGATCTGGACGTTAAGTGCGCGAGTTTCTATAACAATTTACTAAACTGTGTATATGTGATATATTTCTCAATTTAAAAAATAAGATCAACAGCATCAGGAAGGAATGTATGGAAAATGGCTAGTGCCTGATAAGAGCAGCTCCCCCCAAATGCTAGCGATGACAATTCACTGGGTCCTTGAAACAGTCACTTAATTGCAGGGCTGCTGTCTGGTCCATAGTGCATCCCACATCTCTGTGTTAGAAGTTTACGTTGGCTGTGTCAGCAAGCCCTCAATCCTCCTGCCAGTCCACCATTCTCCCCTTTTCCACTAGCTGTCAGCCAGCTTCCTTGCTCTGTCTCTCAGGCTGGCACATTTGGCATCGTCTCCAACCCACCCTCCTTCTCCATCAACTCCCCTCAACTCTTCTCCCCACCCAGAGAGTCCCCAAGCTGAAAACTCCTCCCCAGACTTCACCTACCCCCTCCTACTGTTCTGGTCCCACCTCTCAACCTGGATGGGTCAGGTGTCTTTCCCCAGGTTTCCTTCCCAGATGAACCCTTTCACCCTCTCCTGGCTCCTCCTGGACAGCTCTGGGAGACTCCTGGCTGCCAAATACTTCAAGACAAAGTTCTGCTTTTCTCTTTGATTTACATCTGGTATGTTTGAGTTAACATTCAAACCTCTAGGGTTTGTTCCTTAGTGTGTTAGGCATCCTTCTCCCAGTGTGTGGTTTTTTATTAGACATGCTTTTTTACATCTTCGCTTAAATCACCAATTAAATGTTTGATGGCCCAGAACTAAGGACTGAGCCATGGGGGGTCATCTGCCTCTCCCTAGAGTCCAGAAATTCAGCAAGAGGAGAAGAAAGGACAGCCATCTCCTCCCAGGGTAGAAGGAGGCAGATCATATCCATATCCTCCAGAAGGGACGAGGTGGTGTTTGAAAAAATACATGACATCAATATAATTCGTTGGTGTGAGGAAGCAGGGGAGCAACTCTACATTGCAAAGCCAGGCACTTGACTGTCAGTGCTTGAAAAGTGGGGGGAGGGTGTTGATCCCTGGGTCAGGAAGATTTCCTGGAGGAGGGCATGGCAACCCACTCCAGTATTCTTGCCTGCTGAATCCCATGGACAGAGGGACCTAGGGGACTACAGTCCACAGGGTCCCAAAGAGTCGGACACGACTGAAGCGACTGATACACGCTTAAAGAGGCCCACCCATCCCAACCCCATTTTGGCCCACCACTGGCGGGGTTGATTGGACCTTTGTCAGAACAGAACCTCTGTCAGAATCTCTTCCAGAATGAACACTGCAGGGCTCTTGGGCTCAGACACCTACTTGTCTTGAAGCCTCCGGGCTGGATGACAGAGACTTTAACTCCCCATTTGGACAGCTCTTGTCGCAGGATTGATGAAAACATGATCAGAGCTGCCTTGGATGAGCCATAGGCTGCCATCTTCTGCATTGGAACCCCTCCTAGGGAACAACGAGAAGAAAAAAAAAAAAAAATCAGGTCTGAGGTTTTTATTTGTTCATCCACTAAGTTTTTAGATGGTACCTACTTCATGCCAGGAGCTGGTATCAGCGATGACTAACGCAGACAAAGGAAGACAAGGGCCCCCGGTACCCAAGTGTGTATTCCTGGTCACGCTGTTGTCTGGCTTCCTTTCCTTCTGCTTCCCACTGCGGTTCCATCACAGCTGGTCCAATGACAAGCCAAGTGTAAGGCTCAGTCTCTCCCAGCAATGAAGCTAATATAATAAAAAGCAGCTGCCCAACCTCTGACCTTCTGGTTTGGCCAACCTACATTCTGAGGTCCTGGGTGGACATACATTGAGGGAAGGAGGGGTAGAATGGGCACTGTTCACTCCATTACTGTACTTGTATTTGGGCTTAACACATTGCCACAAGGAGTAATAAACACCACAGGCAACTGTGGGACATCTCTGTAAGAGGATATGACCCGTCAGAATGGCCATCATCAAGAAGACTTTAAGTAATAAATGCTGGAGAGAGTTTGGTGAAAAGGGAACCCAATTACTGTGGACAGTGACTGCAGCCACGAAATGAAAAGATGCTTGCTCCTGGGCAGAAAATTGCAGTCCAGTAAAACTGGGGGGCAGAGAACACAGGCATTGAAGAGATATCTAGAAGAGCTAATATTAATTAGCATTATTCTTCTTACATGATTATTAAAGCTTTGGTCTCAGACTTCCCTGATGATCCAGCTGTTGAGACCCCACGCTTCCAGTGCAGAGGGTTCAGGTTTGACCCCTGGTGGGGAACCTAAGATCTCACAGGCCAGGCGATGCAGCAAAAAAAAAAAAAAAGAAAAAAAAAAAATTTTAAATAAATCTTTGGTCTGGCTCACATAACTTCCTTTTGGGAAACACTCTCCCTTACCCCTCTGTCTTTGCAGGAAGGCCGTCAGTCAGGGGTATTGTCATCATTAAGAGAGGCTGACTGGCCAATCATGCTCTTGCATCCCCTGGCCATGGAGACTGGGTTCAGGCTGTTCATGTGACCTCATCTGAGCAGAGTCCTGATATAGGTTGTGGAAGGGAGATAGCTTTACATTTATTCCTGGATTCCTACGTGTGATAATGGTGAAGCTCAGAACTCCTGGGGCCGATTTTGTCACCACCTCACAGAAGGTATGCAAAAGTGGCGACAAGCGAGTTCAGAAAGCTAGAGATGGAGGGTTGCGGACCAAAATGGAAATGGAGCTGGGAGAAGAGTTTATGATGACCTTGAAGCTTGTTTGCAACCAGTCAGTGAGCTCATAAACTCCTGCTTCCTTCTTTAAGTTCCTTTGAGGTTTGGCCCTGTCACTTAAAAGAAAGAGTCCTGAGGCTTAACTGATGTAATTTCAATATAGTATCTGGCAACTAATATTAAACTCTGATTCCTGCTTGCCACACATTTAAGCTGCTTCTTATTGAAGTGATTAAATTAAGAGTTCAAAATCCAATTCCTTCCTTTGACCCATGAGAAGGGCCAAAGAATCTAAAACAACTTGTTCAAACTTTCAACCCAGTTTGGACAGTTAGACTTGTCATTTCTTCGACGTTTTTAGAGATGAGGAGTACGTGGCCAGTTGGAAGACAGGTTAGCAGAGGGCAGCAGTTAAGGGCTGGCTTCCGGAGCCACCTGTGCCTGTGTTCAAAGCCAGCTAAAGTTAGGAAAACCAGTTCATGTTTATGACGCCAGTCTTTTGAACTGTAAATCAAGAATAAGGATAATACATGCGTCACAGGTTGGTTGTGAAAGCTGAGTGAGTAGCAGTTAGTAGGCTCTCTAATAAACCTTCCTGTTATTTGCCCAGGCACTGGGTTGTTTAAAAGCTCCTCCAGGTGATTCCAGTGGTCAGATTTGGTTGTTAAATGCTTCTCAAGAACATCTCTGAATTTTTTCCATTTATTTCTGTCTTCTGGATGTGTAAATGTTAATACAGTTTGGGACCTAGGAAAACTGAGGTCTATGTTTTAGTTGTAGAAGTTGTGACTCAGAAGTTGGATAGTGACCTGGTATTGCTGTCTTATCTTTGATCTAAGTCTCAGAGATGTGGGAGGGGGTAGGGGAGAGGGCAGGGGTAATGTATGTTGTGTTTCAAGAGACTGAAATTAAATCTAAGGCTATGCTGGAAGAAAATGTTTCTTGTTTATATGTTTGGTTTTGATTGGTCTTGAGCTGTATATGCCTTGGTCAAAATATATTTCCTTTAAATTATGTTGAGTGAAAGCATGTCTCCAAAAGTTGCATACTGTATGATTCCATTTATATTACAATCTTGAAATAAATTATACAGATGGAGAATAGATTCATGATCACCAGAAGTTGGGGTGAGGGTGTGGATCTAGTCCTGAAAGGGATATCTCAGGGGATCCTTGTGCCGAAACATTCTGTATTTTGATTGTGTTGGTGGTTTTAGGAAGCTATGCATATGATGAAACTGCACAGAATTACAAACACACACATAAATGGGTGCAGATAAAATTGGTGTAGTCTGAATAAGCTCTGTGCATGGTACCGATGGTTTCGGTGTCACACTATAATTATGCAAAATGTTATCTTTAGGGAAGGCTGAGTGAAGGGCCAACAGGACTTCCCAGTTCATTTCCTTGCAGCTTCCTGAGAATCTATACTTACTTCCAAATAAAAAGTTTTAAAAGGCATATTCTCTTTAAGACATCTTAGGGCAGGAGAATTGCCTAGCTCCCATGTAGGTCTTTGGATGTACCAAGATCATAAGGTCTCATAACATTTTGGTAAATAAAACTAAAAATTTAAGTTTTTTTTTTAAGTTTGTCATGGGAGGCCCGCAGACTTCCCTGGTGGCGGTAAAGAATCCGCCTGCCAATGCAGGAGACATGGGTTCGATCCCTGGGTCGGGAAGATTCCCTGGAGAAGGAAATGGCAACCCACTCCAGTATTCTTGAGGGGAATCCCATGGACAGAGGAGCCTGGCAGGCTACAGTCCATGGGGTTGCAAAAGAGTTAGACATGACTTAGCGACAAAATAACAACAAATAGAAGACCCCCAAATCAAGGTCTGGCTAATCTGAAACATAAAAGATGAGCCCTCTTAGCACACCCAGTGTTAAACATTTCTGTGAGGCTGCAAGCAAATTTAAAGTGACAGTGTACTGTTCGTCACTCCATCCCACATGCACCCCCATCACAGACTTGGCTAATGCAAAAGCAAAACTTTGCATTAGAGGGGTACTCGCTTCAGTTCAGTTCAGTTTAGTCACTCAGTTGTGTCCGACTCTTTGCAACCCCGTGAATTGCAGCACACCAGGCCTCCCTGTCCATCACCAACTCCTGGAGTTTACTCAAACTCATGTCCATTGAGTCGGTGATGCCATCCAGCCTCTGTTGTCCCCTTCTCCTCCTGCCCCCAATCCCTCCCAGCATCAGGGTCTTTTCCAATGAGTCAACTTTTCGCATGAGGTGGTCAAAGTATTGGAGTTTCAACTTCAGCATCAGTCCTTCCAGTGAACACCCAGGACTGATCTCCTTTAGGATGGACTGGTTGGATCTCCTTGCAGTCCAAGGGACTCTCCAGAGTCTTCTCCAAAACCACAGTTCAAAAGCATCAATTTTTCAGCACTCAGCTTTCTTCACAGTCCAACTCTCACATCCATACATGATCACTGGAAAAACCATAGCCTTGACTAGACAGACCTTTGTTGGCAAAGTAATGTCTCTGCTTTTTAATATGCTATCTAGGCTGGTCATAACTTTCTTTCCAAGGAGTAAGCGTCTTTTAATTTCATGGCTGCAATCACCATCTGCAGTGATTTTGGAGCCCCCAAAAATAAAGTCTGACACTGTTTCCCCATCTATTTGCCATGAAGTGATGGTACTAGATGCCATGACCCTAGTTTTCTGAATGTTGAGCTTTAAGCCAACTTTTTCACTCTCCTCTTTCACTTTCATCAAGAGGCTCTTTAGTTCCTCTTCACTTTCTGCCATAAGGATGATGTCATCTGCATATCTGAGGTTATTGATATTCTCCCAACAATCTTGATTCCTGCTTGTGCTTTTTCCAGCCCAGAGTTTCTCATGATGTACTCTGCATATAAGTTAAATAAGCAGGGTGACAATATACAGCCTTGATGTACTCCTTTTCCTATTTGGAACCAGTCTGTTGTTCCATGTCCAGTTCTAACTATTGCTTCCTGACCTGAATATAGGTTTCTCTATAGGCAGGTCAGGTGGTCTGGTATCCCCATCTCTTTCAGGATTTTCCACAGTTTATTGTGATTCACACAGTCAAAGGCTTTGGCATAGTCAATAAAGCAGAAATCGATGTTTTTCTGGAACTCTCTTGCTTTTTCGTATGACCCAGCAGATTTTGGCAATTTGATCTCTGGTTGCTTTGCCTTTTCTAAAACCAGCTTGAACATCTGGAAGTTCACGGTTCACGTATTACTGAAGCTTGGTTTGGAGAATTTCGAGCATTACTCTGCTAGTGTGTGAGATGAGTTCAATTGTGTGGTAGTTTGAACATTCGCTTAGGAGATATTAAAATTGAATGCTCGGGTTCCTGTCAATAGATTCTAAGTAGCCAGCACTGGTAAACAGCCCAGAATATGGGGTGACCTGTTATTAAGCAACTTAATGGAACACCCAGGCAACAAGGGGACTTGTTTTAACCACCTGCATACAAACCTATGGATTATTTTGCTGCTGCTGTTGTTGCTGAGTTGCTAAGTCATGTCTAACGTTTTGCAACCCCATGGAGCATAGCCACCAGGCTCCTCTATCTATGGGATTTCCCAGTCAAGAGTACTGGAGTGGGCTGCCCTTTCCTCCTCCAGGTGATCTTCCTGACCCAGGAATCAAACCCGCATCTCCTGCATTGGCAGGTGGAATCTTTACCACTGAGCCACCAGGGAAGCCCTGGACTCTTTCCATCCTTCACAATTGCAAACCATCTGTCTCTACTTGGTGGAGCCTCCATGAATGCAGCATCCCACCCCCTCCTAAACCTACCAGTCTCCCCCACCCAGGTTTTCTGCCTTGGGGAACTACTCAGTGACTCTGTTGTCTGGCAAGAACAAACTCAACATTCACATTTGTCATCAGTCTGGGGTTCCTTGTCTTGGACTTCATGGTGGCCGTGGCTAAAGCAGAGGGAACCCTGAAGTTACATGTTTATAGTCAGGGTCCTGTGTCCACAGCAGCTTTCTCATTCCCTAATATCTTCCCAAGACAGTACTCTCATGATCTTGTCTCAGGAGAAAGTAGTGAGGGCTCCCAGCTGGTTTCTGCTTCCTCCAAGGTCAAGTGAGCCAATTCAAGTAACAAAGTCCAGGGAATTCCCTGGCAGTCCAGGGTTAGTGCTTCCCTGCTGGGGGCCAGGGTTCAATCCCTGGTCAGGGATCTAAGAGTCCCCCCCTCCATTCCCCTCCCCCAAAAAGGAACAAAGTTCATTACTATATTGCACCTTTCCAACTCAAGAACACAGACCAGGGCTTCCGTGGTAGTCCAGTGGTTAAGATTCCATGCTTCCATTGCAGGGGACATGGGTATGATGCCCTAGTTGGGGAAGTTCTGCATGCTACAAAATGCAGCCAAAAGGAGGAAAAAAGAACACAGACCAACCCAGGAGAGGTAAGTTTGCTTACCTCGTTTAGGTATGGATACCAGAAATTTGAGATTAATAGCATCTCCCCAGTCCCTGAGGATTCAACAAACTGTTCAGTATCAAAAGAAATATCTAAGACCTTGTTCAAAGTCTGATTGAGAAGCAGCAGCAGCAGCTGGGAGTCTATCAGAAGTGCAAGCCCTCGGGTCCCACTCCAGACCCACTGAATCAAATTCTGGGGGTGAGAGCAGGATTTTTCTCTTACTGTGATAAAATACACAGAATGTAAAATTTACCATCTAACCCTTTTAAAGTGTACAATTCAGTGGCTTTTAGTATGTTTACAATATTGCACAACCAACAGTACTATTTGGTTCTGTATTTTCAATGCCCCAAAAGGAAACCCCATACCTCTCATGGCTTTTCCCTCCAGGCCCTGAGAACCACTAACCTGCTTTCTGTCTCTATGGGTTTGCCTGTTTTGAACATTTCACATAAATAGGACTGTCCCAAAATGTGGCCTTTTGTGGCTGGTCCCTGTCATTTAGCACGATCTTCTCAAGGTTCACCCTTCAGCTTTGTTCCTTTTTGTGGATTAATAATATTCCACTGTGTGGACAGACCACATTATGTTCATCAGTTCATCAGCTGATGGACATTTGGGTTGTTTCCATCTCTAGCTAATATAAATAATGATGCTATGAAGACCCGTGTACAAGTTTTTGTTTGAACACCAGTTTTCTGCTCTCTTAAGTACATACTTAGGAGTAGAATTGCTGAGTCATACTGTAACTCTATGTTTAATTTTTTGAGGAACTGCCGAATGTTTTCCACAGTGGGGGCACCATGTTACATTCCCACCAGCAATTCAGGAGAGTTTCAGTTTCTCCACATCCTGGCAGATCAACTCTTGTTTTCTGATTTTTCATGACAGTCATCCTAGTGAATGTGAAATATTACCTCATTGAAGTTTTGGTTTCCAGTCATTGTTTTTAAGTAGCCCTCTTGCTGGTATTAATGCATCCAAAGTTTAAAAAAATTGTCCAGGTAGCATTCACTTAAGAACTAGTTATGGAAATACAGAATCTTAGGCCCTCTCAGACCAATTCAGTCAAATCCTGCATTTTAACAAGGCCACCCGATGCAAAGAGCAGACTCATTGGAAAAGACTCTGATGATGAGAAAAATTAAAAGCAAAAGGAGAAGGGGACAACAGAGGATGAGATGGTTGGATGGCATCACCGACTCGACATGAGTTTGAGCAAACTCAGGGAAATAGTGAAGGACAGGGGAGCCTGGCGTGCTGCAGTCCATGGGGTCACAAAGAGTCAGACACGACTGAGCGACTGAACAAGATCACCGTACACAGTGTTTGAGAAGCACTGATGTAGGCAACAGCCCCCAACTGCTAACACTTCCTCATCATTGCTTAAACATACTAGAGTTAGGGTCTGTGGTTTTTCTGTTTGTTTTGGGGGGTTTTTTGTCCCCCATTTTTGCCTGGTATCTTCTTGTTTGGTAGTCTGGAAGAGTGAGAGGAACACAGAATTTGGAGGAAAAGAACAGACCTGGGTACCAACCCTGACTCCACTGCTTACCAGCTGCATGATCCTGGGCTAGAGTGTTCTTGATCTAAAAGGAGTTAGTCTCTGCATCCTGTAGATGTTAGAAATGAATGACTTCAAGTATGTAAGCATCTAATTAAACTCAGCACAAAGACATTCACTCCATCTTACTCTCCCCTCTACCCATTGTCCTACGCTTGCCCTGGCTAGTTTTAAGGAAGTAGATCTCATTTTTGGCTTCCTCTCACATCACTGAGCAGCTGAACCTGGCTGAATGATTTGCCAGATGGTTCCCTTAAGGCAGCTAGTTCGGCAAGGGAAAAAAAAAAAATCCAGGCATGATCCCATAATCAATATCTACCTATAAGGGCTTCCCTGGTGGCTCAGTTGGTAAAGAATCTGCCTGCAGGACAGGAGATATGGGGTTCAATTCCTGGGCTGGAGGATCCGCTGGAGAAGGAAATGGCAACCCACTCCAGTACTCTTGCCTGGGAAACCCCATGGACAGAGTTGCCTGGTGGGATACACTCCCTGGGGTCACGAGAGTTGGACACGACTTAGTGACTAAACCACCACATGGACTAAGTCAAACTGAACTCAAGGTTGGATCTGCCGATACCCATAACTTGTAGACTTGTAAGACTCTCTGTGAGGCCACTGACTTTGATGCAAAGTAATTTTCAAACATTTTTAAATAGCTTGATGAGATGGGTGTCAACTACAAATCGGCACTTGCCAAGATCATTGCCAACGACTGAATAACAAGGGCATTCACCCTCTGCCTTTTAGGAGACTGAACCCTGCACTGTTGCAGCTGTTGACCTTTAACACCTCCTGTGGGAGTTCAGGGTGGAGTAAGGCACTCTGTGCTCCAGGCATGGGTCTTTAGATAGATGTTTTAGGAACAGATTCTATAACCTCAATCTTTCCATCTCCTCATATCTAAAAAAGCAATAAATCCCTTCATGGTCATATCAGATCCTCGTGACAAGCAGAAACCTTTTTGTAAATGAATGTTTAATAGTATTGAACTCCCCCCTTCATCAAAATCTTATATATCCACCTTCCCCTACTACCTCTTCTGGAACAGTCTCTCAGAACTATCTGAGGTGCTGCCTTCCAGGCTGCAGTCTTCATTTTGCCCCCAATAAAACTCAACTTGCAACTCTCAAGTTGTGCATCTTTTTAGTCGACTTGGGCAACCATTACTGTCTCTCAGTAGAGAGGTCCCTGTTGCTAGAGTACCTTCTGCAACTGTGCTAAGTGCTCAGAACCCACAGCGCATTTAGCTCTACGGTTGAGACCAGAAGTTCTCAACTGGTGGTGATTCTGCACCCCACCCCCACCCCCAGTGAATACGTGGTAATATCTGAAGGTTTCTCAGCACTGTGGGTGGGTACTACTTACATCTAATGAATCAAGAACATGTGCCACTAAACATCCTATATTGCATCAGACAGCCGCCCACAGAAAGAATTAGCCCCCTCGGAAATATCAATAACGTGGAGGCTGGCAAATGCTGCCTTAGACTCAGTGCTGTGTCACCTGTCATACAGAAGGTGAAAGGGACCCATAGACAAGTGGGGTGGCCTGCCCCCAGATCACCCAGCTAGTGATACAAGAGCACAGTTCAGAGCATGAGCGGCTCAAAATCCCTGATGCCTCAGTTGTTTTTATAAGGTTTGCTTTTAGCTGTTCTCACTCAAACACAGCTTTCAATATAACACAGGTATTTGCTCTGCAATTTCTTAAGCAGACAGCTTGCCAGAAAAGAGTTTCAGACCTCTCAAACATAAAGATTTTTCACCTGCCCTTTGTCCCATCAATCAAAGAATCATCTCTCACTTCCTTCAATCCTTGGTTAAATATTTATCAAACTGCCTTGCCGGGATTTAGGTTAAAGAGCTATCCTATTCTATGGGAGGGATGAGAAATGAACTTGCTTACAGGGAAGCGGCGGGGGGTGGGGGGGGGGAGGTAGAAATGTCCTCCCAGGTAAGTTGTGGTCAAATCTTGAAGTAGTGACCTATTGGGCTTATCGGCCAATAGTGTGTGATAGGAAGCAGCAGGATGAAATGCCATGTAGTGTCACAGTCAGGCGTGGTGATGCCAGCAGTGGGCAAGATTAAAAGCCACAGGGGCACACAGACCCAGCCTCTTCATGGCGGATGGCCTTTGAGTCTCTTACTCCACTACACGCCAGGTTCAAAGCTGATGCTTAAATCCATGTCATTTCATCCCATCTCACCATGTCCCCAAGAAGGAACAATCATTATTATCCCCTTTGTAAAATGCAGAAGCTGCAACTCAGAGATTCAGGACTTTGTCCTGGGTCACTCCACTGTCAGCGGGAAAGACAGGATCAAAACCTAAGCAGTTTATCCCCACTCAGCTTCCTGGCTTTCCCTCCTTTTTGAAACCTGATTCTACCTATATATCTACATGCTGCCTCTCTTGTTCTTTCTGTTTCTTGTTGCTTTCTTTGGAGAGGGGGAGATGTAGGAGGGAAGGGTGTATTAGTAATGTGATGGACTCTTGTGTGCATCTCCTGGAGAAGTCTTTAAAGAAGCAATGTTTCTGCCCTGCCCCAATCCTGGAACTTCCTGTCTACAGGAGTGGTTATACTGACCCTCTTTACACCTGGGTATGGGGGTGAGGCCAAAGCTTGCAGATTAGTAGGCGGAGGAACATGGTAGAGGTGATCCTTTGGGAAAAGTCTCTGACATGATGTTAACACAAGATCCCACCTGAATCAGTGGGAGAGGCAGTGACTTGGTGCATCAGAACATGGGGCCAAAGTTCAATTCCAGTTCTAGCTGCAGGGCTGGTAATGTAACTGTTCTGAAACTTGATTTTCACAACTGCAAAAGGAGGATACTAATACTTCACGGGCTTGTTGGGATCATATATCTGATGGCATCCCCAAAATACCTAAAGCCTAATAGTTGTTTGTTTAATTGCTAAGTCATGTCTGACTCTGACCCCATGGACTGTAGCCCGCCAGGCTCCTCTGTCCATGGGATTTTCCAGGCAAGAATACTGGAGTAGGTTGCCATTTCCTTCTCCTAATGGATGCTTCCTAATAATTATTAACATTTATTAGATGTCTACTATATGCCAGGCACCACTCTAAGTATTGTAACATCAGTTCTAAATGTACTTATTGGTCACAACTATCCATCTTCCAACTGCTCTTTGACTCTGACTTTCTTGCCTCCCTCTTATAAGGATTCTTGTAACCACATCAGACCCACCTAGATAACTCGGGATAACCTCTGCCTTTCAGGTCCTTAACTCAATCATACCTGCAAAGTCCCTTTTGCCAGGTAAGGTCACATAATTCAGGTTCAGGGCATTACGGCATGGATATATTTGAGAGATCATTATTCTCTACCAGACCAGTTATCTATTCACAGTATCCTGAGACACTGTCTTTGTGGTTGCTTGCTATGCCGCCTTGAATAACTGGAACAGAGTTATCAGTTCCAGCTTGGCTCCACCTTGCTGATGCAAACTTCCATGATAATTCTACATGATATTGTCATGCAGAGGGTGGCCAAGGTGCCAGGCTCAAGACAACCTGAAGAGTCAGGGCAGCCAGGAGCTCCCGGGAGGACTTTGGAGAATGCTTGTTAGTGACTGGCTCGCTCTCTCTCCATACCTCCATCCTCAAAATGAGAAAAAGCCAGCATGTACTCCCAAATAAGTACATTTTCCAAAATTACTATTGCATTAGCTTTGCCAAGAGACTCATCATCAAGTCATCAAGCTGTCATCATCTTGGATGTTAATTTCTGTGGATTAGTAGTAGGCTATATAGTGTCTTTTACACATCCCATGACTTTTCTGATACTTGTATTACAGTCTGGCTTCTTTTCTCCTTGCTTAAAATCTTTTCCATTGTTCTACAAAACACTCATCAGCAAAGTGCAAGGAATTCTGCTGAATTCCTCTGCTCCTCATCAATAAGGTAAACTGTATGCATAGCTTAATATCTTTGGCTCCTGTCTTCTTACAAACGCCTGCGCTGTCAGGGACATATGCTTCCTGTCTGCTCTGATTTCATGCTATTGGTCTAACAACTTTATAAAATACCCTGGGTGATTTATGAGTCCTATAAATGAACCCACTGCTGGGTTTTCCCTGAAACATAAGGATTCAGAGCTGGGTGTGATGAAGGAAGACTCCATGCATCCTGGTGGGTGGAGTGAGAGGTTCCAGTGGGTGACTGGCTGAGAGCAAAGGAGAGAAAGGGATAAACAAACCCAAGAAAGCTCGAAGCTCTGAAACCTAAAGACCAGGAGATGAACAGCAAGAAGTTAAGAGAGCAAATTTTTGAGTTGCTAGTAGCAAGTTTAGCTTCAGACATGTTGACTTGATGACAATGGTAAAATAATGGAATGGAAATAATTAAGGCTAGGTGTAAAGGTTTTGCATGTCTAATGGTGAGAATAGGAGATGTATGATTTAATACTCAAAAATTTTCCTCTAATGGAAGCATGTAATAAGTGAAAGTGTTAGTCACTCAGTCATGTCCAACTCTTTGCGACCCCACAGACTGTATTCACTAATCTCCTCTGTCCATGGAATTCTCCAGGCAAGAATACTGGAGTGGGTAGCTATTTCCTTCTCCAGGGGATCTTCCCAACTCAAGAGTCAAACCAGGGTCTCCTGCATTGCAGACATATTCTTTACTGTCTAAGCCACCAGGGAAGCCCAAACATGTGACAAGTCAGTTCAAAGTCTTGGCTTAAGGACTCCCCTTGTGGTCTAGAGGTTAAGACTCTGTGCTTCCAATGCAGGGGGTGCAGGTTTGATCTCTGGTCAGGAAACTAAGATCCTACATGCCATGTGGCATGGCCAAAAATTTTTTTAAAGGCTTAGAAAAAGTTTTAGAGGCCAAGTTGAAGATGTATGAATGGACATCCTCATAGTATAAATTCATCACTTGCCCATTCATTCATCCATTTTTCCATTCATTTGCACCCTTGCATTTTTTCATTTATTGATTGAGCTTTTACTTCATGCCAGACACAGGGCCAATAACAGATAGTGTGCATATTAGTGAAATGTAAAATAAAATCTTACGAATGAATGAGCAGCTCAAAGTTGAGCACAGAGGAAGAGAAAAACTTCATTGTCACTGTGTCAAGCAAAAGGCAATGATAAGCCGTTTCAGTAAATATTTGTTGAATGAATGAGGCAAAGGAACATGTGAGACTTCCAGAAGTACCAGACTGAGGAAATTGAAGTTTTTGCAGAGGTCAAAAATGTAAAGGCTAAGTTCAGAAGAAAGGTAAGGGTGAAATACTGCCAATGTGTTTTCTCAGGATTGGTTTGTTTTAGCAAAAAAACTGGAAATATTTTGGGGTTCTCACAAAAGTTAAAATACAACACTCATTGCTCTTAACCATCTTAGACCTATCTCCCTCTCCATCCTTCCCCTCCTCCCTCCCTCTTTTCCTTCCTTCTTTTCTTCCTTCCCTGCAACCAGCAGTGTTAATGTTGAAAGTGTTAGTTACTCAGTCGTGTCCAGCTCTTTGTGACCCCATGAACTGTAGCCCACCAGACTCCACTGTCCATGGGATTCTCCAGGCAAGAATACTGGAACGGGTTGCCATTCCCTTCTCCTGAGGATCTTCCTGACCAGGGATTGAGCCTGGGTCTCCTGCATTGCAGGCAGATTCTTTACTGTCTGAGCCACCAGAGAAAGTATCAATGTTAGCAACACACTCAAATAGCTGTAAAATTCAAGGAAGTTGCTAAGTTAGAACCAGGGAAGAAAATATCAGGGACAATATCAACTGTCTAAAAAATTAAAAACAAACAAACAAAAAAAACCCTTCCCCCTTGAAACGTAAAGAAACCCAAATCAAACGAACAAATAGTTAGACTTTTATTAAAAAAAAAGAAAAGAAAAAAAATCTTACTCAGAGCCAACTGAGCCAACAGTGAAAATCGGTATTCCTCTACACAAAGACAGGATCCTGGAGTTTAGAGCCCACCCTCTTGGCTTCCCACTTACCCACACAGTGACTTCCCCAAACAACCCCCTGGACACCACTCAAAGCCAACTAAGGCTCTGAGGAACCCCAGTTTGTAGGTTTGTCATATATGGCCTTTACTATGCTGAGGTAGGTTCCTTCTATGCCCATGTTTTGAAGAATTTTAATCATAAGTGGGTGCTGAATTTTGACAAAGTCTTTTTCTGAATCTATTGAGATTATCACATGGTTTTTATCTTTCAATTTGTTAATATGGTGTATCACATTGATTGATTTGCATATACTGAAGGATCCTTGCATCCCTGGAATAAACCCAACTTGATCATGGGGAATGAGCTTTTTGATGTGTTGCTGAAATCTGTTTGCTAAAATTTTGTTGAGGATTTTTACATCTATGTTCATAAGTGATATTGGCCTGCAGGTTTCTTTTTTTGTGTTTTCTTAGTCTGGTTTTGGAAATATCTATTCTAGGAGAAAGAATTTGACATCATCTGCATGGGCATTTTTTTATGGACAGGAGATGTTAAACCCTTGACTTGTTAACTATCTGCCCTTTGAAATGGACAGAGATAAGCCATCAAATGTCACACCCTGTCCCAACTATCTTGAGACTGCAAAACAATGGGAACAATCTTATGGAAAATGGTGATTGGCAGCCAACAAAAACACGGAGCTCTGACAGTGCCAAAAGAGTGAAGGTGTGCCGACTCATTGTCCAAGGAATGACAGAGCGTGTAGAAGCTGGGAGGATGGAAAACACACGTCCTCCATCATGCTGACGTGAACTGTGTGCAGGGTTTCCTGGCCAAATCTAGGAAGCTTGTGCATTAGCAGTCACGCTGTGAGGATACATGAGAACCCTAAATCCCCAGTAATGAACAGATGAGTCAGAAGATAGGTAAGAGTCAGTACATGAAAGGATTTGAAAGAGAAAAAAAAGGTTTTGTACTAAGATCAATGGCAAACACAGGATTTGACTAATCCTCACCCAGCCCTGCATGAGAGTCCTGCTCTCTTGTTCAGCCCACAAACACTATAGGCTGCATCTCGTAGGACTGGCAGCCACGACCTTGTGGGGGAAAGGCAAGCTCACCTGCCATGCTGCTGATGTTCACCAGCCTCCCCTTGGATTTTCTAAGAAGAGGCAGAAATTCCTTCGTGACTTCCACGGCCCCGAAGAAGTTCACGGCCATGCATCGTTTGTATTCGGTCATGGGAATGAGTTCCCCATCGGTTGGTAAGCCAAGGACTCCGGCATTGTTGATCACAGCCCACAGTCCTGAGAACAGAAAGGAACAGCTCTGAGATCGGGCAATACCAAGAGAACGGGAGGATTTTTAATCCTTCAAGCTCCAAAGTCAAAAGGACCCATTTGAGACTTGAGATCTGGGCAAGAGATCACTTCAACTCTTACACCTCTGTCTTGGGGCTTCCCTGGAGGCCCAGTGGTTAAGACCTCACCTTCTAATACAGGGTGGTGTGGGTTCAATCCTTTGTTAGGGAACTAAGATACCACAAGCCTCATGGCCCAAGCCAAAACATAAAACAGAAGCAATACTGTACCAAATTCAATAAAGAGTTTAAATATGGTCCACATTAAAAAAAAAAAAAAGAAAAGTCTTGAAAAAACCTTACTCTTCTTGAATACTTGTGAAAAATTAAGAAATGGTTTTATGGAGGTATATTCTTTTGCCTCAAAGTTTATTCCAAGTCTGCCTCATGTTTCTCCCTCAAAGGAGTGTGTGGAGACAGAATGATGTCTCTAGGACATGCAGGTTTAAGACAATGTGTCTCACATGCAGTGAAACAATATAAGATCCTATCTTCCCTTTTCCTTTGACTGGAAAAGTTCCCCTAGTACAGGGAAACAGGAAAACTAGAGCAGAAATGCCAAGAGCTAAGAAGACTGCAGAGTCCCTGAGCTCTGCTCCCTTCCCCAGTCAGCCTGATCCCCTTGACTGACTGGAATCACAAGGAGAGCTTGTTCACACACAGGTGGCTAGGACCCAGCTCCAGAGAAACTGATTGGGGGTGTGTGGGGTGAGGCCTGACAATCTGCATCTCTAGCAAGTTCATAGGTGACGCTGACACTGCAGGCCTGGACCTCACTTGGAGAACCACTGTCCACAACTGGTGATTTTTCAGCCTTGACTGCACATTAAAATCACCTGGGGAGCTTTTTAAGACCCCCGACACCCAGGCCACACTGCAGCCAATTAGATCAGCAACTGTGGGGTAGTAAAGAAGGGGGATCTTGGCATTAGCCATTTTTTAAATTCCCTATGTAGGTGATTCTGGTGTACAACCAAGCTTCAGAGTCATTGCCCTAAACGGCGGGAGAGCGGTAATACAGAAACTCCACGTGCTTTGTGGGGAGGAAGGTCTGGAGCACGAGTCACATGAGAGAAACAGGCGACAGGATCCGGGGCGTGTTCAGCTAGATAGACCCGAAGCAGAGTCTCTGAGTTCCCTGGGCCACTGCAGGGTTTAGACCAGTGGTTCTCAAGGTGTGGTCCAGACCAGCAGCAGCAATTGGGAACTTATTAGAAATGCAAATACTGGAGCCCCATCTCAGACCTGCTGAATCAGAAACTGATGATCAGAAATTACTGTTGAAGCTCAGCATTGTGACATAACGTGCCCAAGTGTGAGATGCACACCCACGTGTGAGAAACACTGGAATACAGAGGTGCAGAATGAGCCTCCATGCTAGGAAAGACACAGAAATGGCAGCAGACACCAGCCCTAACAGCGCCCTTCTGATGACTTCAAAGAGGCAAGTAGCAGCCAACTTGCATGAGGACTGGACAGAGTATTGGACATCTCAGCAGGGTCCAGCATGAAGCACTGGCCATCAAAGATGTAATGTCCCATCCCTAGGAATTCAGGATGCCACCATGCAGAAATGAGAGAAAGCTCCAAATGACTGACATGGTTTTCGCCGTGGCTCAAGACAGAAATTGAGTTGACTTATAGAAAATAAAGTTACATTTCTTGCACAGCTGAGTTGGTGGTCTGACATTTACATGCAGTAATGACTGGGAGTTGTAAGTGAGAGGATGCCTGGCATGAAGTAAGAGCTCAACAGCTATTAGAAGGTTGGTGACAGGAGGAGAGGATGCCTCCAATTAGTCCCTCCAAGTGATGGTTTTAATTGACTCAATCTGATGCATACCTTTGACCAGTCAAATATACAGGTGGCAGCTTGAGAATGCCCTATGACAGGGGCCAGCAAACATATCCTGTAAAATGCTGGATAGTAAATGCTTTAACATTGCAAGTCCTACTCACTCAACTTTGCCATTATGGTGTGAGCAGCCACAGACAATCTGTAAATGAACGGGAGTGGCTGCATTCCAAAAACAATAGGGACATTGACATTTGTATCCCATATAATTTTCATGTGTCCAAAAATCTTCTTCTGATTTCTTTTAACCATTTAAAAATGTAAACACCATCCTGAGCTCACAGGATATACAAAAACAGGTGGCAGATCTATATAATAATCTATATATCTTTATAAAATGCTCTTTAAAAAAATAAAATAAAATACTCTTTAAATGACAAAGTTAAAGAGATAGAGAACAGGCTACTGCTATTGCTAAGTCACATCAGTTGTATTCGACTCTGTGCGACCCCATAGACGGCAGCCCACTGGGCTCCCATCCCTGGGATTCTCCAGGCAAGAACACTGGAGTGGGTTGCCATTTCCTTCTCCAGTGCATGAAAGTGAAAAGTGAAAGTGAAGTCGCTCAGTCGTGTCCGACTCTTCGAGACCCCAAGGACTGTAGCCTACCAGGCTCCTCCATCCATGGGATTTCCCAGGCAAGAGTACTGGAGTGGGTTACCATTGCCTTCTCCGAGAGAACAGGTTAAGGATGAGAATATCGCTCTTCAGAGGTAACATAATAGAGTCTGGTGGTGATGAAACAGTTCTGTATTTTGAGTGGGGTGATTTTGCACAAAACTACACATGTAATGAAATTGTGAGCAAGCACACACACATACACACATGCACGCACCTGCACTTGCATGTGTAACTGATGAAATCTGAATGAACTCTGGGAATTACACCAATGCCAGTTTCCTGGTTTTGATATTGTACTATAGTTATGCAAGATATTAATACTGGGGGAGGCTTGGCAAAGAGTGAATCTACTATTTTTTCAAAATGTTAAAAAAAAAAAAAAGGCAGGGCCACAGCTTGCCAACTCCTGCCATAGAATCCTAAGCTGGCCAATAAACTTATTATACCTGTAGGGCTTCATAACAGTTTTTTAAAAATTAATATTAATAACAAACAAAGGGATTTTCCCCATGGCTCACATTTAAAGAATCCACCTGCAATGCAGGAGACACAGGTTCGATTCCTGGGTCAGGAAGATTCCCCTGGAGGAGGGCACAGCAACCCACTGCAGTATTCCTGCCTGGAGAATCCCACACACCAAGGAACCTGCCAGGCTACAGTCCACAGGGGATCACAAAGAGTCAGATATAACTGAGTACGCAGATACCAGAGCAATAATGAACAATATGTTCATACTAATTTAAAAATCTTCTGTGTAGGGACACAGCACATTTGTTGGCCCTCTTACAGGAGCTGAGGTTTTCTGGTTTATCCACGTGGCCCAGAGGGTTCTTTAGCAAACATCCTTCTTCATGATTTTAAATGACCCTGTTCTGCTGCTCTACTTTCTGTTTGACTTGAGAGGCTGAAGTCGAGAGAGACCTCGAGAACAGGTAATTCTGTATCGGTGTTGAATCCGTATATTGGTAACTCTGCCTCAGTGAGGACTATTCTCCAGAATGCAGGTCCCAAAACAGCATGTACAGTGTTTTCCAAATGCTCACACCTTGGAAGGCATACTGATTGGATCCTTTCATCCCAGGACACTACCACTGTTATTAGCATTTCAAGAAGTACTACTTTATTATTCACTATGGCCAATACTGTCCCACTGGGCCTCTCTAGATGGTGTATATTGAACATCTCCTAACAAGACACCATCAAGTCAATAAGAGGGATAGCAAGAGACAAGGCCAGGAAAATGACATTTTCTAGAAAACAACTATATTAGTTTTTTTCTGGGTAGGTCAGGTGTGAAGAGGATATAAGGAGGAAGTCCTTGAGGCCTTCATGGAAAACCCCCAAGTGAAGCCAGAACAGGAGAAAGCAAAGCTAATTAAGAGAGGCTGGGTCCTGATGACATTGCTTGAGTGCCTGGATCCAGACATGCCTAAAGCAAACGGATCTTTTTAGTTATGTAAGCTAAATGCATTCCCTTTATGCAAAGAGCTGACTCATTTGAAAAGACCCTGATGTTGGGAAAGATTGAAGGCAGGAGGAGAAGGGGATGGCAGAGGATGAGATGGTTAGATGGCATCACTGACTCAATGGACATGAGTTTGGGTAAACTCCAGGAGTTGGTGATGGACGGGGAGGCCTGGCGTGCTGTGTTTCATGGGGTCACAGGGAGTTGGACACGATTGAGCGACTGAACTGAACTGAATTAAACTATGCTTTAGCAGTTTTGAATTGGGTTATGTCACTTGTATCTGAAAGAATCCTGATGGAAACATAGTTTTGGTTCTTAAGAAACCTTGTGGTGAGGAGTGTGAGATGGACATCTTTGTATAATAATGCAGTAATGAGGGTGTGTGCAAGGGGTAAAGAGTGAGTTTCCAGAAGAGGAAATGAATGATGTAACCTGGATTACTAGGAGGGTCATGCAAGAGCTGTTATGTTTGAGATGGATCTCCTGTAGAGTAGAGTGTTTGGTTGGACAAAGGCAAAAGTCTAGAGAAATGAAGTGGAAGCAAGAGGGAAGTTTGGGTAAGAGGAAGCTGAAGGTACAAAGTCATGAACTAGAACATTCTATTCTGGAAACCATTCATCATTTACGAGTGGAATAGCAGACACTGCAGATGAAGGTTTTGGCAAGGGCTATTCTCCTGAAAGGTCTTAGAATCCCTGTGAAGGTGTTTGATGGTGAATGGAGGACCACAGAACCATTCAGTGAGATAAAGCCCATGCTTGGCTCGTGGGAGGAGCCCAAGACATGGAGGCTCAGTTTATCAAAGGAGATGCATGATACTCTAATATGAGCACATTGTAAAGACCACTCTCCACCTGGAAAGCAATGGGGAAGGAAACCCGATTGCAAAGAGAGCTCAGGTGGGAGATGAGGGCCCCAGTTAAACCATAGCTCCCTAAGGATAATAGGAAGGGGCGGGATGGTAAAGATATAGGACATAGAATTGACAGGACTCAGGACCAACTGGATGCAGAAATCAAGGGTAAGCTGCAGGCTTAAGCGACCCCCTGGTTGTTTGGCTTAAACGACTAATTGGGTGGCAGTGCCTGGGCTTCCGTAGAGGCTCAGACAGTAAAGAATTCGCCTGCAGGAGACCTGTGTTTGATCCCTGGGTCAGGAAGATCCGCTGGAGGAGGGCATGGCAACCCACTCCAGTATTCTTGCCTAGAGAATACCCCTAGACAGAGGAGCCTGGCGGGCTACAGTCCACGGGGTGGCAAAGAGTCGGACATGACTGAGCGACTGAGCACAGCCGGTGTCTGAGCCAGGGCCTCAGTCGTCAGATGCAGGAGGGGAAACTGATTTGCAGACTAGAAGCAAGGGAAAAATATTGAGGTCCGTTTTTGACAAATTGAGGCGGGATATCTGGCAACCAGTTGTATATGCCTATAGGTCCTGACGTTGAAAAGAGTGCTAGGTTGTTAACACAGATTCAGAAATTACGGGATTAAATGGCAGTGTTTCTCAACTCTGGCAGAATATTAGCATTGCTGGAAGAGCTTTAAAATGTGCTAATACCTGGGACCCCCAAATGGGATCTTCTTTATAGGGGACCTTCCCAGCTAACAGAGAGCACCAGTACCAGCCTCGCTGCGGAAGGATCTGCTGAGTTACTGTCTGCAGATACCGATTTTATCTGCTGGGGAAAAGTCCCCAGGTTGCGTGGGAATCACAGACGTGTGACCTGTGCTTCAGAAAAGCTTAGTTTAATTTTCCACTGGCATTACCTTAACATCTTAAACATTTTGTAAACAAGGGGCCCCACATAACTTGCAATTTTGCACTGCATCCCCTAAATTACATAGCCCATCCTGGGTCCACACATAGGTATTTTAAGACACTTCCTGGGTGAAAATTCCTGGTATAAGAAGAGAAACAGGATAGCCCAGGAAATTTGGAGTGGGGTCTAGGGATGGAGCCCTCAGTAACATTCACATTTAGGTGACTGGCACAGCGGACAGAGGAAGGAGGTTCATACAAGAGAAGCAGAAAGAATGATCAGAGAACTTGGGGGATAAAATATGGCTGGAGACCCCCAAAGCCCAAGGAGGGGAGGGTAATCAACACATTCAAACACTGCAGAGAAGTTAAGAGCTTGGTGTTCAGGATAATACATACTGATTCCCTTGGCCAGACCAGTTAAGGAGATGTGTCAAGAAGTGAAAATAGGGCAGCAGGATTCGAAAGAACTTGGCTTTGAAGGAAGAGGAAGAGAAAGGTGGGGGCTAAGGGAAGACAGCCATTATGAAGCTATTTTCAGTCTAATACATGTTAGTATCAGTAAGAGGAAAGACATGTGGAGGGGCAGTAAGTAACAGGAGAGTGAGTGAGCAGAGGTTGGAGGGAATGAGATGGAGAATTCTGTCACTTCTGAGGAAGGACCATGCCTGACTCCTTCCCAATGTCTTCATATCTGCAAGAGGTCCCAGCAAAGGGCAGGGGCTCAGCGCAGGGGTCTCCAGGTGCCAGGATAGACTGGACGGAAGTGGTAACTAAAGGCTAGAACCAGTGTTAGGCATTTGCAAGGAGGGTGGCGGGCAGTCGAGGGCACAGGTAGCTGAAGGCAGTACCTTTGTTCTGCACCTTCTCCTTCACTTTGCTGTAGGCCTCTTTTATCTCCTGCGTGTTGGTGATGTTCAGCTGGAGCACAGAGAGATGCTTGGAGCAGGTTCTTCGTAATTCCTCTGCTCCGGACCCCTGTTCATCCAGAACTCCGGCAAACACAGTGAAGCCCAGCTCGTCCAGATACCTGGCCAAACCATGGCCAAACCCAGAATCGCAACCTGCAAGGGGCCAAAGCAGTACAAAATGGGCTCAGACTAAAATGGCAGGAGAAATTACTGAAGAAAAATTCACTGCATGCTGTTTATGATGGTCTGTGTTCTCTGTAGAGAGTAGGTCTTGAGGAAGTTTTCTCCTTTGCTAAGTGGAAAATGGGCAGAGAAGCCACAACAGACAAATTTCTCCTTATTAAAAAAAAAATGGAGGTGAGGAAGAATTTGAGGTGGGGACATAAGTGGAAGGAGAAATGCTGATGAGGGGAAGGGGTCCAGGAGTGACTGGTGGCCAAAGAATGTAGCAGAGAAAACTAAGACATCTGACAGAAGCTTTTTTACTCATCTCTACGTGTAGTATTTGATGTAATAACCTCCATCACTGCATACAATCTTCAGTAAAATTTTCATTACAAACTAACAGGTTGGAGTTGGTTTTTCTTTTTAAAGATATAACAAAATGTCAGGTGCTGCTTCGAAGTGGACCCAGGACAATAGCAGGGGCTACCCACAGGGTCCAATTCTTTCTGAATTATGAAAGATGAAGACTCCTAGCCACCTGCCCTTCTCACCTCCTTAGACGCTTTCCCCTAAGCCATGGCCTTCTCCCAAACCACTGAACCCTAGGAAGACACCTGCAACAGAAGCCAGATAGAAATCCCTAAGTGCACTGCTTTATGAAACCAGAGGATAAGATCATATGCAAAACATATGTCAAATTGCAGAATTTTTTTCCCCGTTAATCAGAAAAGGTCCATTCCTGTAAATGCTAGAAGGAATTTGGTCCATGTGCTTCAGAGAACACAAATACACAGTTAATTTTTCCAATTCAAATTTCTTGCCTACTTTATTATTTTTTTTAATTTGCTGTATAGTTAGATTTTATTTTTTTCCCCATTTATTTTTATTAGTTGGAGGCTAATTACTTTACAATATTGTAGGGGTTTTTGCCATACATTGACATGAATCAGTCATGGATTTACATGTATTCCCCATCACAATCCCCCTCCCACCTCCCTCCCCACCTCATCCCTCTGGGTCTTCCCAGTGCACCAGCCCTGAGCACTTGTCTCATGCATCCAACCTGGGCTGGTGATCTGTTTCACCCTTGATAATGTACATGTTTAGGTGCTGTTCTCTCAAAACATCCCACCCTCGCCATCTCCCACAGAGTCCAAAAGTCTGTTCTGTACATCTGTGTCTCTTTTTCGGTTTTGCATATAGGGTTATCATTACCATCTTTCTAAATTTCATATATATGCATTAGTATACTGTATTGGTATTTATCTTTCTGGCTTACTTCACTCTGTATAATGGGCTGCAGTTTCATCCATCTCATTAGAACTGATTCAAATGAATTCTTTATAATGGCTGAGTAATATTCCATGGTGTATATGTACCCAGCTTCTTTATCCATTCGTCTGCTGACGGGCATCTAAGTTGCTTCCATGTCCTGGCTATTATAAACCGTGCTGCGATGAACATTGGGGTGCATGCGTGTCTTTCAGATCTGGTTTCCTCGGTGTGTATGTCCAGAAGTGGGATTGCTGGGTCATACAGCAGTTCTATTTCCAGTTTTTTAAGAAATCTCCACACTGTTTTCACAGCGTCGTGCCTACTTTAGTTGGACCCTTTAAGGTAACTTTTTTGGGTGTTGGTTCTAGAAGGTCTTGTAGGTCTTCATAGAAACGTTCAACTTCAGCTTCTTCAGCATTACTTGTCGGGGCATAGACTTGGATTACTGTGATACTGAATGGTCTGCCTTGGAAACCAACAGAGATCATTCTGTCATTTTTGAGATTGCATCCAAGTACTGCATTTTGGACTCTTTTGTTTACTATGAGGGCTACTCCATTTCTTCTAAGGGATTCTTGCCCACAGTAGTAGATACAATGGTCATCTGAGTTAAAGTCACCCCCCAAAAATGTCCTTTTCATTATAGGGGACTGGAATGCAAAAGGCGGAAGTCAAGAAATACTGGGAGTAATGGACAAATTTGGCCTTGGAGTACAAAATGAAGCAGGTCAAAGGCTAACACAGTTTTGCCAAAAGAACGCACTGGTCATATCAAACACCCTCTTCCAACAACACAAGAGAAGACTCTACATATGGACATCACCAGATGGTCAATACCAAAATCAGATTGATTATATTCTTTGCAGCCAAAGATGGAGAAGCTCTATACAGTCAGCAAAAACAAGACTGGAAGCTGACTGGATCAGATTATGAATTCCTTATTGCCAAATTCAGACTTAAATTGAAGAAAGTAGGGAAAACCACTAGACCATTCAGGTATGACCTAAATCAAACCCCTTATGATTATACAGTGGAAGTGACAGATAGATTAAGGGATTAGATCTGATAGAGTGCCTGAAGAACTATGGACAGAGGGTCATAACATTGTACAGGAAACAGTGATCAAGACCATCCCCAAGAAAAAGAAATGCAAAAAGGCAAAATGGTTGCATGAGGAGGTCTTACAGATAGCTGAGAAAAGAAGAGAAGTTAAAAGCAAAGGAGAAAAGGAAAGATATACCCATTTGAATGCAGAGTTCCAAAGAATAGAAAGGAGAGTTAAGAAAGCTTTCCTCAGTGATCAATGCAAAGAAATAGAGAAAAATAATAGAACAGGAAAGACTAGAGATCTTGTCAAGAAAATTGGAGATACCAAGGGGACATTTCATATAAAGATGGGCACAATAAAGGACAGAAATGGTATGGACCTAACAGAAGCAGAAGATATTAAGAAGAGGTGGCAAGAATACACAGAAGAACTATACAGAAAAGATCTTCATGACCCAGATAATCACGATGGTGTGATCACTCACCTAGAGCCAAACATCCTGGAATGCGAAGTCAAGTGGGCCTTAGGAAGCATCACTATGAACAAAGCTAGTGGAGGTGATGGAATCCCAGTTGAGCTATTTCAAATCCTAAAAGATGATGCTGTGAAAGTGTTGCACTCAATATGTCAGCAAATTTGGAAAACTCAGAAGTGGCCATAAGACTGGAAAAAGTCAGTTTTCATTCCAAAATCTAAGAAAGGCAATGCCAAAGAATGCTCAAACCACCACACAATTGCACTCATCTCACACACTAGCAAAGTAATGCTCAAAATTCTCCAAGTCAGGCTTTAACAATATGTGAACTGTGAACTTCCAGATATTCAAACTGGTTTTAGAAAAGGCAGAGGAACCAGAGATCAAATTGCCAACATCTGTAGGATCATATAAAAAGCAAGAGAGTTCCAGGAAAAAACATCTATTTCTGCTTTATTGACTATGCCAAAGTCTTTGTGTGGATCATAATAAACTGTGGAAAATTCTTAAAGAGATGGGAATATCAGACCACCTGACCTTCCTCCTGAGAAATCTGTATGCAGGTCAAGAAGCAACAGTTAGAACTGGACATGGAACAATGGATTGGTTCCAAACAGGGAAAGGAGTATATGAAGGCTGTGTATTGTCACCATGCTTACTTAACTTACATGTAGTGTACATCATGAGAAACACTGGGCTGGATGAAGCACAAGCTGGAATCAAGATTGCCGGGAGAAATATCAATAACCTCAGATATGCAGATGACACCACCTTTATGGCAGAAAGTGAAGAAGAACTAAAGAGCCTCTTGATGAAAGTGGAAAATGAGAGTGAAAAAGTTGGCTTAAAATTCAACATTCAAAAAACTAAGCTCATGGCATCTGGTCCCATCACATCATGGCAACTAGATGGGGAAACAATGGAAACAGTGAGAGACTTTATTTTGGGGGGCTCCAAAATCACTGCAGATGATGACTGCAGCCATGAAATTAAAAGATGCTTGCTCCTTGGAAGAAAAGCTATGACCAACCTAGGCAGCACATTGAAAAGCAGAGACATTACTTTGCCAACAGATTTCCATCTAGTCAGAGCTACAGTTTTTTCCACTTGTCTTGTATGGGTGTGAAAGCTGGACTATAAAGAAAGCTGAGCACTGAGGAATTGATGGTTTTGAACTGTGGTGTGGGAGAAGACTCTGGAGAGTCCCTTGGACTGCAAGGAGATCCAACCAGTCCATCCTAAAGGAGATCAGTCCTGAATATGCATTGGAAGGACTGATGCTGAAGCTGAAACTCCAATACATTGGCCAACTGATGTGAAGAACTGACTCACTGGAAAAGACCCTCATGCTGGGAAAGATTGAAGGCAGGAAGAGAAGGGGACGACAGAGGATGAGATGGTTGGATGGCATCACTGACTCGATGGACATGAGTGTGAGAAAGCTCTGCAAGTTTGTGATGGACAGGGAGGTCTTCTGTGCTGCAGTCCATGGGGTCACAAAGAGTCAGACTCAACTGAGTGACTGAAATGAACTAAACTTAAGGTAAATTTAGATAATTCTGTTTCATTAATGTAGAACGGGATATGAATTCTGATCGTGGGGTGCAGGCAACTTAACCAAATTATCAAGCTATCCACAATGATGGTTTCTTTGAAACAGTTCTTCTGAGCATGAGGCTTCTTTCTTGCATCAGATGAGTAAGGACTCAAAGGGGCAGGGAGAAGTACTTGTCAGTTTGAAAGTCACAGACAGTTTATCCTTCTATAATTAGCTTAGGAGAAAAAAGTGAAGAACCCACTGTAGCAGGAAGAAGCAAGAGTCTTCCAGGGTCTGACATTTGATTAATATTGTTACTGTGCATTTCCATTTTTTTTCCATGGCAGAACATATGGCAGAGACTTGGGAACGTGCATGCCCGAAGACAGGTTACTCTCATGTTCCATAACTATGTTGCTTGCAGTGCCACAGAAGTTGGCTGTGCCCCAAATGGGGTGCTGGTCTGTTCCCACAAGTCTTTATCCCAGTCTTCATGGCAAGGAGGGCACTGCCATGTGCTCTCAGCCAGTCTCTCGTCCAAGGTTCCTGGTTTGGTTGACTACATCCTGCTCAATACAGCTTTTGTCATCACAGCTCAAGATATGATGACTGATTTCAGCCCGAGGAACCTGAAGGCGTTGAAGGGACAAGTCTCCAGTTTGTCTGCGATATCAGGATGATTCTTTCTGCAGTTGATAAGTTGATAAGGAAACCTGCAGGCCCTGATCTGGTGGTTTTTACCATAAGGGCATTATAATAGCTTTTCAGGGTTCAGAGTATTGATGTAAGTTTCTTTCATGTTGGGGATTATGGAGCCTAATCCAAAATGCTGAGCTGAGACACACTCTCCCAACCGTGGTCTTTGCCCACACCCTGTGCCCCAGCAACGGTTCACTTCCGGTCCCTGACGTTACGGGGTGGGGCCCCACTTCCTGTGACGCAGGGCTGGGCGTGAGCAGAGCGTGGGGATGGGGGCAAAAATCTCAGAATTTGAGATGGGAGTCTACCCCACTCACTTGGAATGTGTTATGGACTCTAGAAAAGTTGGTTTATACCCACAAGTACAAAACAGAGATATCTGAAATTTTAAGATGAAGACATCGTGGACATAAACTCACCCTTTGAGCCATACCAGAATAAATGTGTAACAATTACTGAGTCTCTACAGCTCTAAAGATGAGAGATCATATTCACATTGGCTGTGCCAGCTGGCCTTTCCTGTAAACCCTGAAGGACCTGTCTTGTCAGCAGCTGGGGGCTACAGTCAGGCATGCCCCTAAAAATCAGCAAGTTCAGGAAATCAGAGAGCACACTGACCATCAACTCAGGGATCAATATGCAAGTCATTAGAAAAGATATCTGACTTTAAAGCTGACAGCATCTCCCTGGAGGGACTTCCCTAGTGATCCAGTGGTTAAGAATACATCTTGCAATGCAAGGGTTGCAGGTTCAATCCCTGGTCAGGGAACTAAGATCCCATATACTGCAGAGCAACAAAACCTGTGGGCCATGACTAGAGAATCTGTGCACTGCAGCAAAAGATCCTCTATGACACAGCAAAGCTCCCACGTGCCTCAACTAAGACCTGATACAGCCAAAGTTAATTAATTAATTAATTTTTAAAACCCATTCATGGATCACAGTCTTGTCATGGTGAAGAGGCTTGTATAACTCAATGAAACTATGAGCCATGCCATGCAAGGCCACCCAAGATAGACAGGTCATAACGAAGAGTTCTGACAAAACGTGGTCCACTGGAGGAGGAAATGGCAAACCATGCTTGTACTCTTACTACAAGAACCCCATGAACAGTATGAAAAGGCAAAAAGACAAGACACTGGAAGATAAGCACCCTCAAGGTGTCTGATATGCTGCTGGGGAAGCGTGGAGGCAATTACTAATAGCCCCAGAAAGAATGAAGAGGCTGGGCCAAAATGGAAACGATGCTCAGTTGTGGATGTATCTGGTGGTGAAGCCTTGAAATCAAAAGACACTTGGTCCATGGAAGAAGTTACACCAACCTAGACAGCACATTGAAAAGCAGAGACATTACTTTGCTGACAAAGTCCGTCTAGTCAAAGCTATGGTTTTTCCAGTAGTCATGTATGGGTGTGAGAGCTGGACTATAAAGAAAACTGAGCACCGAAGAATTGATGCTTTTGAACTGTGGTGTTGGCTAAGACTCTTGAGAGTCCCTTGACTTCAAAGAGATCAAACCAGTCAATCCTTAAGCAAATCAGTCCTGAATATTTATTGGAAGGGCTGATGCTGAAGCTGAAGCTCCAATACTTCAGCCACCAGATGCAAAGAACTGAGTCATTGGGAAAGACCCTGATGCTGAGAAAGACTGAAGGAAGGAGGAGAAGGGGATGACAGAGGATGAGATGGTTGGATGGCATCACTGACTCAATGGACATAAATTTGAGCAAACTCTGGGAGTTGGTGTTGGACAGGAAGGCCTGGCATGCTTCAGTCCATGGGGTTGCAAAGAGTCGGATGTGACTGAGTGACTGAACTGAACTGGTGGTGAAAGTAAAGTCCAATGCTGTAAAGAATAATATTGCCTAGGAACCTAGAATGTTAGGTCCATGAATCAAGGTAAATTGGACTTGATTGTGAACCTGGCCCCCATCTCTGCAACCCTGCTCAAGCAGCTTCCTCATCTCTAAAATGGGCTTGATAACGGTGCCTACATCAGTTATCATTTGTGATGTGCTAAACAGTGCCTGGAATTACTACGATTGATGTTTTTTTAAAAAATAATAATACTAGGTACACGACATTCTTCCTGAATTTCAGGTGTTCACATGCATGATCTTGGTAGATGGGAAGTTCACCTCTACTGATGGCTAAATATCTCAGTTAAGACTCAGTTAAGATTCTGCCTCCCTCATGTCTGAGCCTAGGGTAACATTACATAAAGTAGTGCAGAGCCTCCACTTATTCATCTGGGAAGTGGGGTTATAACAATTCCTCCCTCCTAGGCTGACCTTGGAAGTCAACAAGACAGAGAATGTTCTGCACAAAGCCCAGCATATCATATATGACTGTTACCAGTATTGTGGCTCTAACCCAGACATCATTTCTGATCTGCAGTGTGAACGTTCAGGCTATGCTAACCCTGGTGCCTTAGGGCCGTACAGGGGCCAGAGGGCCTTGAGAATGTAGGTGGCTGGGAGCCACTCCCTGTCAAGGTAGAGTAACCCTTGTGCACTCCAGAAACCCAAAGACAAGGCAGGGGCCTTTGTGAAAGCTACTTTCCCTGGCAGCTCAAATGGTAAAGAATCTGCCTGCAATACAGGTGACCCAGGTTTGATCCCTGGGTCAGGAAGATCCCCTGGAGAAGGGAATGGCAACCCACTCCAGTATTCTTGCTCGAAGTATTCCATGGACAGAGGAACCTGGTAAGCTGCAGTCCATGAGTTTAGACACAAAGAGTCAGACACAACTGAGCAACTAACACTTTGTGAAGAGGCAAAATGTTTCATAATTTACCCATCAGTAGCTTAGTTGGTAAAGAATTGCCTGCAATGCAGGATACTCAGGTTCAATCCCTGGGTCAGGATGATCTCTTGGAGAAGGAAATGGCAACCCACTCCAGTATTCTTGCCTGGAAAATCCCATGACAGAGGAGCCTGGTAGGCTATAGTCCATAGGGTCATAAAGAGTCGGACCCAACTGAGCAACTAAACCACCAGACTCTGAAAATTATCAAACCTAGTATGACTTGAATGCTTACCAAGACCCATCCAGCTTCACACATATTAACTCCACCCACCCTGGGAGATAAGTCATTTTACTGTCATCACTCCACAAAGGAGGAAACTGAAACACAGAAGGGTTAAGTCATTTAGCTGGACATGGCAGAAGGAAGTTGAAACCCAGGCAGGGGTTGATTTATAAACATCTGCAGTATAAAATATTCTATTCTTCCAGAGCACAGGGCTTAGTATATAGTAGGTGATCAATAAAAGGCGTGTGTTAGGGACTTCTCCAGCAGTCCAGTGGTTAAGACTCTACACTTCCAATCCAGGGAGAGAGAGTTTGATCCCTGGTGGTGGAAATAAGATCCAATATTCCATACAGCACAGCCAAAAAACTACACACACACAAAAAGCATGTGTTGGCTAAATGGGCATTTAAGAGGGCACTGGTCTTAATGCCTTAAAAATGCAGAGAGTCTTATGTCACTAGTATAGAGGGTTCCTAGCCTCTAAGTCCTAACAAACACCTGTTGAGTTGGATGCCTACCCCAAGAGAGGGTGGAGGTAATGCTGGAGGTGGTTTTAAGCTATGCCCTTTGAGATCATTCTGTCTCTAGAGGCCTAGAAAATTATCAGCTTGGAGCAAGCAACGAATACTAGAGTCTCGTTTTTGCAAAACTGGAGTGAATGTGAAATTATGATTTATTCTAAAATATTAATAAAGCCTCACAATTTGTGTGAAAAACAGAAATGTGAATCACTTTAATTCAGAAGAGTTAAGAATCATATAGTTTCTGAGCTGGTGGGCTAACTGTAAGTGGATTTATGCTATTGCCGCATGGGGGCACCAGATTAGCTGGTGAACAGAAACATATCCCATCATTTGTTGGGTCAAGTCGTCAGCAAGTTGTGAATAATTCAAGTTCTGGAGTTCTTCAAGGCTAGGTCCCCTGAATGAAACACACCTGTCAAGAATAATAGCATGTGCTCTTGGACACAAGCTGGTTCCTTGGAAGCTGCATTCAGAAAAGGATGAAGAGGGAAGAATTTGCAACCCTGTAAATGGTTTCTTTGTTGTTGTTGTTGTTATTGTTGTTTAGTCACTCAGTTGTGTCCGACTCTGCAACCCCATGGACTGGAAGGCTCCTGCCAGGCTCCTCTGTCCATGGCAAGAATAGAGGAGGAATGGGTTATCACTTCCTTCTGCAGGGTATCTCCTCTCAGGAATCAAACCCACATCTGCATTGGCAGGTAGGTTCTTTACCCCTGAGCTACCAATTTCTAGACAGTGTTAAAACATCATATAAGTAATAAAACTTTAAGAGCAACATCAGGATAAACAAAAGAAGTTACCCAAAACATCACCAATCTAGCATAAGTTTTATAACTTTCTTGCTTTTCCTTCTAGTCTTTTTTTCCTATACACTGTTCTTTAACAACTATAATTATAGCACACGTATGATTTGACAACTAATTTTTATATTAGTATTATATAAACCAGTTTTAGCTATTTCCACAGTCTGCAAAAGTATAAATCATCATTTTTCACTACTAGATAAAATTCTCCCAATGAAAATGCAGCAGAGAGAAAGACATGATGAGAGCCCGGATTTTGGAGCCAGGTTACCTAGGTCCAAATCCTGGCTCTGCTACTTACAAGCTGTGTGACTTTGGCCAGTCAATTTACCTCTCTGTGCCTCAGTTTCCTCATCTATAAAGTGAGATGATACTAGGACCTGCCTCATAAGATTGTCCGAAAGATTAAATGATTTTATATACTAGAGTAATTGCAACCATGTGGCAGTTGCCGTCCAGGTGTTAAATAAATAGCAACTGTGTTTCTGTTTAAATCCATGCTACTCCTTTCATTGGCTATTTCTGGTTCCTAACACCAAAAGAATTTTGAGTTCTTGTCTCAGAAGAGTATCACAGACATTCTAACCACAGTGATGAATTGGCCAAATATTGTGCTTTCTGCCAGCAGTCTCATCTCTCCTAGACTCTCCTTCCCTAAAGCTCCTCAAAGTCTCCCCTTTGTCAATATCTTTGAACAACAGCAGCTTAAAGCAGAGTTTTTCAGGGTGTGGTCCTCTTCAGAGGCCAGGGCCCATTCTCATAGTGGAATTTCACTTCTCTTCATTGGAAGGACTGATGTTGAAGCTGAAACTCCAATATTTTGGCCACCTGATGCAAAGAGCTGACAGGTTTGAGAAGACCCTGATGCTGGGAAAGACTGAGGACAGGAGAAGGGGACGACAGAGGATGAGATGGTTGGATGGCATCACCGACTCAATGGACATGGGTTTGGGTAGACTCTGGCAGTTGGTGATGGACAGGGAGGCCTGGCGTGCTGCGGTTCATGGGGCTGCAAAGAGTCAGACACCACGGAGAGATTGAACTGAGTGGAATAGATAAACACAAATGGAGGACCTGTCATGTATCAAATAAGAGGATACTAGCTGAATATGTGTTTTACTCTCTGAATATGTGTATTTTACGAAATACAGTGTACTTCGTAAAAATTTAAACAAAGGCTAAAATCCAGGGGTTTCACCTGAAAACCCAGATCAGTGGTTTCTCTTGATTAACCAGAAGAGGGCCAACTGTGGGCCTGCGTTCCCACGAGGAACCCGTGTGCTGAAGCTGAGAATCCCAAAGCTGCCCCCTGCCACTCCAAGCCCCCCCTCCCCCCATGCTCTCAGGTCCGGTTTCCCTCTTCCTATTGCGCATGCGCGCCTCTATCGCCACCCGCCTTCCCACTGTGACCCGCCCCTCCTCTGCAGCCTTTTGAACCCAACACACCTGCCATACTCTGTCCCACTTACAAAGGTCATCTGGGTCTAGAGTTATTTATCTGGAAAACCGTGGAAAACTAGGGAGGAAAGGACTTTCCCCTCCCTTGTTTGAAATTTAAGCACTCCACCAGATTGCCACCCTCATGTTGACTCTGCCTGGCCCCTATAAAATAGAGTAAGGTATAATAAAGTGGTAGACACGTAGAATAAAACTCTCAGGAACCTAATACTTCCCTGAGAGCCACACAAGTCTCAGCGCCTAATCCAGGAAGAGAAAATAATACTTGACAGTTATACCACTGACACACCTCCTGTGTTGACTTTGGCACTCTGAAAAGATAGTCATGTTGGGTGGTGAACCCCTGGGAATTAGCTAGATCTTTTTTGCTGAATTGGAGGATAACTGCTTTACAGTGTTGTATTGGTGTCTGCTGTACAAAGTGCGTGTTAGTAGCTCCGTCATGTCCAACTCTTGGCAACCCCATGGACTGTAGCCCACCAGGCTCCTTTGTCCACTGGATTCTCCAGGCAAGAATACTGGAGTGGGTTGCCATCCCCTTCTCTAGGGCCTCTTCCCGACTCAGGGATGGGACCTGTGTCTCCTGCATTGGCAGGTTGATTCTTTACCATCTGAGCCACCAGAGAAGCCCCTATGACAACACGAATCAGCCATAATTACATATATATAAGTATCTTCTCCCTCTTGTGCCTCCCTCCAACCCCACCTTCCATCTCCCCTTATAGGTCATCACAGAGCTTAGCTAGATCTTTCATGTCAATCTTTAAAAATAATTTAAAATTTTATTTTTTGGCTGTGCAGGGCCCTCATTTCTATGAAGGATTTTCTCTAGTTTGAGTGAGTAGGGACGACTCTTTAGTTGTGGTACACAGGGCTTCTCATTGTGGTGGCTTCTCTTGTTGCTAAACACAGGCTCTAGACGTGCAGGCTTCAGTGGTTGCGGCCTGAGAGCTTGATAGCTCTGCAGCAGGTGGGATCTTCCCGGACCAGGGATTGAACCCGTGTATCTTGCATTGGCAAGTGGATTCTTTACCACTGAGCCACCAGGGAAGCCCTCATGTCAAATTTTTAATGAAAATGAACTTTTCCTGGACTGTAAAAACCTTTATGAATATTTCTTCAGTACTATTGATATTCCTGTGTTAAGATGGGCAACTGAGATGCCAAGAGATAACTCATTCAAGGCTACACAGCTGGGATGTGCAAGAGTTGGCTCTCAGAATAACATGGAAATGTACATTACCATATGTAAAACAGAGTCCTTTGTATGACTCAGGGAACTCAAACCCAGTCTCTGTAACCACCTAGAGGAGTGGAATGGGGAGGGAGGTGTGAGCGAGGTTCAAGAGGGAGGAAACATAGGTATGCCTATAGCTGATTCATGTTGATGTTTGGCAGAAACCAACCCAATACTATAAAGCAATTATCCTTTGATTAAAAATAAATGAATTTTTAAAAAACATAGGGATAATAAAAGGTTCTTGTGAACTGAAAACAAAACAAAAAAGAGCTGGCTCTCAGACCCCAGATTTGCTTCTTTCATGTTCTATTATTGCTATGATTCATTTATTGTCTCCTTGAGCACTTGGAAGTGGTGGGGATGGGGGCACCAATGATGAAAGCTCTCTGCCTAAGAGGGGTCTCCGTCAGTGATGCCAGTTCCCTTCATACAGGATGGACTGCCATCATCCATGCAGCAGTGCAAATGACTTACAGCTGATTTTCTGGATGGAAAAATGCAGTGGGTTTGTTCTCAGTGGTATATAAGGAAGCAACTCCTAGCCTTGCAAAATAAGCAACCAGTCAAGGTAGCTCTGCTGGGTTTGAGCAAGTGGCTGGATTTCCAGACCACAGTCTAATCCTGATGCCTCTTCTGAACTCCACCTGCTGCAATTTCAAGTTGAACCAGAACTCATCACCAATTGCCCCCAACTGCTTCACCTTCTGGAATTTCTTGTTCTCCTAATTACTCATGACCAACACCTTCTATCCCAATGCTCACTTCCATTCAGTGCCCACGCCTGTCCTCCTAAGACTGATGTCTACCTACACCTCCTTTCCAGCAGCTCGTGACAAAAAACACCAGCTGAGCTCAGCCTCTCATCAGATTGTTAAGTTAGGGACTGTTTTAGCTGTTGCTTAGTCAATCAGTCAGGTCTGACTCTTTTGTGACCCCATGGACTGTGGCCTGCCAGGCTCCTCCCTCCATGAAGTTTCCCAGGCAAGAATACTGAAGTGGGTCACCATTTCCTCCTCCAAAGAATCTTCCTGACCCTGGGATCAAACCCATGTCTCCTGCATTGGCAGGTAGATTCTTTACCCCTGAGCCATCAGGGAAGCCGAAAGTTAGGGGTATATATCCTCAAAAGCTACAGAAAATGATGTTGTAATTGTTTAAAATTTCATATTATGTCCCTTAAGGGTATGCCAGTTAAGAAACACTGGACATGAAACTCAGTAGTGACAGGGATGATGCTCAGTCAGCTGAGAAGGCCAGAATTTCAGAAATCCTCAGTCAAGCACAGAAGCCATTAAAAAGAGGTGAGTTAAGGATCTAGACAAGATTCATGGGGTAAAACAGAGTTGGACATGACTTCACAACTGAACAACAACATGCAGAAACCATGGACACTTCTCAACATCCCACAGCATTCAGGACATTTAGTCATCATATCTCTTAGGCTTCTTCTCAGGCTTTTTCTTGCTTTTGATGTCTTTGACGGTTTTAAAGAGTACTGGTCAAATATACAGGGCTTCCCAGGTGATAAAGAATCTGCCTGCCAAAGCAGGAGACGCTGGTTTGAACCCCGGGTTGGGAAGATCCCTTGGAGAAGGAAATGGTGACCCACTCCAGTATTCTTGCCTGGAAAATCCCCTGAACACAGGGGGCTGGGTGGCTACAGCCCATGGTGTCACAGAGAGTGGAACACGACTGAGTACACAAGTATATTGCACACACTCATGGTCAAGTATATTGCAGGATGCCCCTCTGTTGGAATTTGTCTGATGTCTTTCTTATGTTCAGGCTGGGGTTATGAGCTTGGGGAAGGAGATCACAGGTACAGTGCCATTTTCATCACATTGTATTAAAAGTACAAACAAGCAACAAGACATGAATGTTGAAGTTGCCTTTGATCACCTGGATGAAGTAAAGTGGGGAAATTTCTCCGCTATAAAGTTACTCTTTATCCACCCCCCTCTTCCATACTATACTCTTTGGAAGGAAGCCTCTATGTATTAATACCTACATAAATTATTTGGAACTCTTGTACGTGGGAGATTTGTCTCTTTTCCCTCATTTATTAATTTATTTTTATCTTTATGTACTCATGAATATTAATTTTATACTTTGGGTTATAATCCAATACTTGATTTTAGTATTTAGCTCAAATAGTATTTAGCTCAAATTATTCCAGCTTAAATCATTTGGAGCTCTTTCAGGTGGCTCCCATGAAAGTATATTTTTTATTCTGATTTTATAGTTGAGGAAACCAAGCTTCAAAGACTATAAAGTTCCCACCATCACTAAACTAACAAGAGCAGAGGTGCAATTAAAATCATTAGATTCTAAAGCACACAGGTTTTTTCCCTACTCACCATTGGCTACTGAACATAGCCAGTCTTTGTTGACCAATGACTAGTGTATCTTTCACCTGATGGAGTTACTTAAGGCAGTAAGTTTTGAGACTACCAGTGTGTTATGTACATTACAGGGAAACTTCCTCATTTTTTGATTTTTTATACGTTGATGAATTTTCACAGAGTGAATCCATTCATGCAGCCAGCACCCACATCCAGACCCAGAGTTTCACTGGCTCACCAGAAATGTCCCTGGTGCCTTCCTCCAGTAATCCCCACCCCAGAAGCTACCATTGTTCTGGCTTCTAACAGCAGAGCAGGTGTGCCTGATTTTCACTTTAAGTAATTGGAGCCACCATTATTCCTTTTGGAGGCTGGATTCTTTTGTTCATCCTCATTTGTTTTCATGTGGTTTGGTAGGTGGAGTTTTTTAAAAAGAAGTTCCAACCACTTAGTTCATAAGAAAGGCTACAAACAAGGTAACACTTGTAAAAACATGTTAAGCAACTCCATAAAAAAAATAGCACACTATTATCTAAGAAGCAAATTTACTTAAGATTAATGTTACACAAAGAAGGGAAAACTACCTGGAGATGCCACTAAATTGCCCCATTATACCAAGGTGGCTCACTTCCTCCTCCCTATCATTACCTATAATTTCATCTACCAAGGGCTCTCTTAAAAATGTCTCTGTTAGTCTCTTTCACAGCAAAGGTGCTTCTTGACTGACAGGATGTCCTTCTTGCCAACACATAGCCAAAAACTCTAGGTTGCTTCTAACATCTCATGGTGCAAGATGCTACCTGCCAAACTGGACCAAAATACTGTCCAGAAACCCAAGAGATCTGTGATCTACAGAATTTCTCTTTCTCTTCCATTAGCCATCACCGCCAATGACCTAGTTCCTCCTGAAAGGGCCCACAGGGGGTCTCATCGATAAGATGGCTCGTTTTGTCGACCTCGCAAACAAAGAATAAATCACAGTGATCTGTGAGGCCGACCCAATTGCGCAAATGGCATCCTGTTATCTCACTGGCGCCTGTCTTCTTAAAGCTGCGAGACCACCAGATTACAGACCTCTGGTTATGTGACCATCCTTTCAGAGAATTTTTTTGTTGGTGGGGTGTAAGAAGGACTTCGTCAGAAAGGGAGAACGCTGCTTCTCCTTAACAGCCAGTCACCCTCTCTTTTCCCTCTGATAAATTTCCTTTTCTTGCCTGACTGCCCGGCTCACTCTTTTTCTCTGCACTGGCTTTACACCTCCCAAAAGAGGTGCAGAACCCTTGATGTCCCTGCCACCACCCCCCTCTGATGGACCTCATTCAATCAAAGCACGCACTCACTCAGGACCCACTCCTCCACCACACACTCCTGACCAACCAGAGACAGCACAAGAGGGGAAGGTATTTGCCATCCCCACTCACACACAAAGCATTGTGTTATTTTCTGGTTGGAGCCAGGCTTTCATCCTATTGTTTTCTACTTGGAGTCAGGTTTCTAATTTCTACTGCATCCTTACCACCATATCTCTCACTGACTTGCAAACCTCCTCTGGCTCCCTCTTGTCTGATAAGTGATGGATGAAGTATCCTGCTTGGGTTTCAGTAATTTCTTTAATTTGTTCACACCCAGCCAAGCCCAAGATCAGGCTCTACTTTGTATTCTAGTCAGGCTGGTTTATTCAACATCCCGCACATGTCCTGCTTTGCCTATCTTGTGTGTTCCTGCCTATCCTTCTAATATGCATGCATTTGTCCATTCTTTCAACAGCTTTTTTTTTTTTAACAGCTATTTGTTCAGTTCAGTTCAGTCACTCAGTCATGTCCGACTCTTTGTGACCCCATGGACTACAGCACGCCAGGCTTCCCTGTCCATCACCAACTCCCGCAGTTTAATCAAACTCATGTCCATTGAGTTGGTGATGCCTTCCAACCATCTCATCCTCTGTCGTCCCCTTCTCCTGTGTTCCATCTTTCCCAGCATCAGGGTCTTTTCCAATGAGTCTGTTCTTCACATCAGGTGGCCAAAGTATTGGTGCTACAGCTTCAGCATCAGTCCTTCCAATGAATGTTCAGGACTGATTTCCTTTAGGATGGACTGATTGAACCTCCTTGCAGTCCAAGGGACTCTCAGGAGTCTTCTCCAACACCACTGTTCAAAAGCACCAATTCTTCGGTGCTCAGCTTTCTTTATAGTCCAGCTCTCACACCCATACATGACTACTGGAAAAACCATAGATTTGACTATACAGGCCTTTGTTGGTAATGTCTCTGCTTTTCAATGTGCTGTCTAGGTTGGTCATAGCTTTTCTTCCAAGGAGCAAGCATCTTTTAATTTCATGGCTGCAATCACCATCTGCAGTGATTTTGGAGCCCCCCAAAATAAAGTCTTTAACTGTTTCTATTGTTTGCCCATCTACTTGCCATGAAGTGATGGAACCAGATGTCATGATCTTAAATTTCTGAATGTTGAGTTTTAAGCCAACTTTTTCACTCTCCTCTTTCACTTTCATCAAGAGGCTCTTTTGTTCCTCTTCACTTTCTGCCATAAGGGTGGTGTCATCTACATATCTGAAGTTATTGATATTTCTCCTAGCAATCTTGATTCCAGCTTGTGCTTCATCCAGCCCAGCATTTCTCATGATGTACTCTGCATAAAAGTTAAATAAGCAGCATAACAATATACAGCCTTGATGTACTCCTTTCCCGATTTGGAACCAGTCTGTTGTTCCATGTCCAGTACTAACTGTTGCTTCTTGACCTGCATACAGATTTCTCAGGAGGCAGGTAAGGTGGTCTGATATTCCCATCTCTTTAAGAATATTTATTATTTATCAAGCTATTTATTAAGTGCCTACAATGTGCTGTGCAGTCTCCCAGGTGGCTCAGTGGCAAAGAATTTCCCTGCAATGCAGGAGACTCGGGTTCAACCCCTGGGTCAGGAAGATCCCCCAGAGAAAGAAATGGCAACCCACTCCAGTGGGTCTGGGAAATGCCATGGACAGAGGAGCCTAGTGGGCTACTGTCAATGGGGTCACAAAAGAGTCAGACATGACTTAACAACTAAACAACAACAGCTGTGTGCTATGCACTGTTCCTGGGGGCACAGTAGTACATAAGGCCATCCAAGTGCCAGTCCCATGGGCCTCATGTTATAGGTGGAGATGGGACACATTCAATAAACACACGGACAGATGCATATGGTATTAAGAGACAATGAGTGCTGTGACCAGAGAGGAGGACACCAGGTTCTATGTGGAGGTCAGGGAAGACACCTCTGGGCAGGAGCAGTTGAACAGTTTTCCCAGGGAAAACTGTTCAGGCCCAGGGAAGAGTAGGTGCGAAGGCTCTCAGGGACATAACTGTTAGAGGAAGGACAAGCAGGCCGTTGTGACCTCAGGGGAATGAGTGAGGAAGGGAACAACAGGGGGTGAATCAGAGCAGTGGTTCAAGGCCAGTTCATGTGGGGCCATTAAGCCAATGGTTCTCAACTGGGGTGATTTGGCCTCCACTCCAGGGGACATCTAACAATATCTGCAGACATTTTTGGTTGTCATGGTTGTGGGGTGCTACTGGTATCTCACTGGATGCCAGGGTCTAAGGATGTTTTTAGTATCCTACAGTGTACAGAGTGACACTTCAAGGAAGTATCCAACCCCCGTATCAGTGGTGCCGAGGTAGAGAAACCTTGCTTTATTTATTTGTTTGGCAGTGCCTGGTCTTCATTGTGGCATACGAATTCTTAGTTGCAGCATATGTGGCCTAGTTCCCCGACCAGGATCAAACCTGGTCCCCCTGCATTGGAAGCACAGAGTCTTAGCCACTGGACCACCAGGGAAGTCCCAAAACCTTGTTTTAAACCATGGTGATGACTTTGGCTTTTACTCTAAGTGTGATGAAATGGCATTACAAAGCTTTAAACAAAGGAAAGACATGAACTGACTTTGATTTTGAAAGGGTCACTTTGGATACTGGGTAGTAAATCATACTTTGAATAATGAGTGATATAAAAGGCTACCATTTATAAAGCCATTTAAAAGGCTACCAATTTGAGACACTGTACTACACCCCTTAAACTAGAATAGCTTGGTAACTTTCTTCATTGTTCCTACCACTACCTGACATTGTATGACATATTGGTATGTTAATTTTTAAATATTTGTCTCCCCCAATAAAATGCAAATTCAGAGAGGGCAATAACTTTGCTATGTGACCTGTTGAATCTCCAGTCCCCAAGACAGTGTCTGGCATACCCTGGGAACTCTGTATTTGTTGAATGAACACATGGCTCTTGGGGTCAATCCATTTATCCCCATTTCACAGACAAGAGAATCAAGTTTCAGCATTTGTTGCCTGAACAACACTATGAGTAAATCTCATTTGTGTTGTGTGGCCCATTTCCAGGGGATCATCTCCCATTTTGGTGACAATTCCCAGAAATAAAATTTCCCAGGGGACACTATTCCAAGTGGCTTGTCTAAGCTATTGAAGCTATTGCTATACCTTAATGATTTTGACATCAATATCTATTTAGTCATTCATTTGCCAAGTTTTTACTGAGATCATACTATGTGCCAGGCACTATGCTAGGCACTTGGGATATACTGGTGAGGAAGACCAGTGTGATCCCTGTCTGACTGACATATGTAAATGTTTGGTACTGTGTATGAAATAGAGAACCTACTGTATAGTTCTACTCAGTGCTCTATGGTGACCTAAATGGGAGGGAAATCCAAAAAGAGGGAATATATGTATGCGTACAGCTGGTTCACTTTGCTGTACAGTAGAAACTAACAAAATATTAAAGCAACTATGCTCCAATAAAAATTATTAATTTTAAAAAACAAAGGAAAAGAAAAGACAGATCAGTATTCATACAGGAATATCCAAGATGCATTGCTAATTTGCCTGTGAGGAAGTATACTGTGATAACTTTATTGTGAAAGAGCCCATGAGATACTCTGAAGGTATATACACTTGTGTGAGCACCAAGAAAGGCAAGGAACCATAATGTCCAAGAAGAATATTAATTTGAAACAACTGGGAATAAAGGATAAAAAAACCAATCTTTAAGTACAAAAGAAAACGTGAACTCCATCTGTATTAGTCAGCTCAGGCTGCCATAACAAAATAGCATAGACTGGATGGTATTTCAACCATAGAAATCCATTCTCCCACTGTTCTGGAGGGCAGAAATCAGAGACCAGGGTGCAAACATGAGCAACTTCTGGTGAAAGCGATCTTCCTGGCCCTCTGCAAGGAAGTCCACTGCAGACCTCTTCACTGTGTCCTCACATGACTGAGAGAGGGAGAAAGCTCTCTGGCATCTCTTCTTATTTTTTTAAAATTTATTTGTTTATTTGACTCCACTGGGTCTTAGCCATGGCACACAGGGTCTTCCATCTTTGTTGCAGCATGCAGGACCTCGTTCCCTGACCAGGGATTGAACCCAGGCCCCCTGCATTGGGAGTGCAGAGTATTAGCCACTAGACCACCTGGTAATCTCTTCTCATAAAGGTACTGATCCCATGAGGGTCCCACCCTCATGAACTTATCTAAACCTAGTCACCTCCCAAAGGCTCCATCTCCAAACACCATCACAGTGTGGGGGGCAGGGGGACTAGGGTTTCAACATATGAATTTGGGGAGAATATAATTCAGACTATACCACCATCCTCACAAAGTTTACAGTCCTGTGTGGGATATAGACATTACCTGTATGATATTAAAAAAATGATGCACTGTGGTTAAGTGCTACAGAGGAACTAAATGAGTGCTGTGCGATGATTAATTGAGGCAGAAAGGAGGGACCAGACTTAAAGAAGCAGTCTTCTTCAAGGAAGTAAACAAATCACCAAAAATGTGGTACAATGAAAAGTACCCCATTAATAACTTTTACACAGATTACATATTGAAGTGATAAGATTTTTAATATATTGTATTAAGTTAAATGTATGATTAACATTTGTTTTACCTATTTCTTTTTCATTTCTTTTTAAATGTGACTACTATAAAAATCTAAATTACTTATGTAGCATGCATGTGTGCATACTCTGTCGTGTCCAACTCTTTGCAACCCCATGGACTGTATGTAGCCTGCCAGGCTCCCCTGTCTATGGGATTTTCTTTCCCAGACAGGAGTGGGTTGCCATTTCCTCCTCCAAGGGATCTTCCCAACCCAGGGATCAAACCCACATCTCCTGTGTCTTCTGCATTGTTAGGCAGATTCTTTACCAATGAACTACCACAAAGTACTTATGTGGCTTGCATGATATTTCCATTGGACAGCACTGCCTTGTACTATTCCCTTCTACCTAAAAACACTAGCGGAGAAGAAGAGTGATTCCCCAAAGAGACAGAGGTGGAGGTGATGAAAAGCAAGAAGTCAGGAGGTTGAGAGGTTAAGCTGGCAGGTCGAGTTGGCAGAAATGACTAAGTGATCTTTTCAGAAGAGAACAGTCTACTAATGGTCCCAGCTTTCTTTTGGGGGTTATTGACAATTGGGATTTAGATAGTAGTGACAATTGGTTGACCTTATGAGTATACTAAAATCCACTGCATTGTACACTTGAAAGGGCAAATTTTATGATATGTGAATTTATAGCTCAATAAAAAGTAAGATATAAAAAAGAATAGAATAGGGCAGTGTAATATCTACCATATCTGCTATGACAGAAGACACCTGAATTTTCTGGAAAGCTTACTACGATTTGTGTGTGGAAGTGTGTGGGTTTGAGAGTGAGTGATTAAGGAGATAGGGCTCTTGCATGTTTTGGTGGAAACAGGGCGGAGAACAGCACTGCACCTTCACTTGGAGAAAGATGAACTTGAGGATTTGCAAACACATTCTGGAGGGCATGAATGGACCTAGTACAGGGGATAACTAACATAGGGGCTTAAGCACATGACATCTTGACCTAATGAGGCAGGGTGACCTTCCCTGATGTCTGAGTCCCTTCAGTTATCTGCTTGATTAAATTCAACTATGAACCTCTATCTATGGTTATACTTTCTAGAACCTCCTTGCCTAGTGCCAAGGGGATGCCCTGCCCGTGGGTGACTCTCCATGTCCGTCTTTGTGTTGGTTCCCCAGCTGCATCCAGAGATGAAGCTTCCCCCAGGGGACAACGACACACAAGTGGAGCTTTCTCTGTGCCCAGTCTCGGAGCTGATTCACACACCTTTAGAAGCTAGCCCCAGCCAGAGTCCCACTCACGAGTTCACTCAGCTTCTCTCTGCCCCACACAGGACTGGACGCTGGGGGTAGAATGGTGACAGAGATCAAGCCAGTCCCTGCCCTCTGGGCACTTATAGTCTGGTGGGAAACTCCAAGTCCAAGGCTAGCAGTATGGACTTTACCCATTCCTGCTAAATGTATCATTGTTTGGCTATGCTGATATTTGCTATCTCGGTTTGCAGTTCTTGTCATTGTTTTTAATTCAGGAGAATGGAAGATGGTGATGATTTCCATGAACCCTCATCTCCTCTGTGGACTCTGCTCAAGGGCTGTGATAATCTTGGCCTGTTTGGAACGTGTGCGTCTTCCAAATCTCCACTGCTCTTCGTGCTTTATGGTTTGGCTTCTTTTCTCTGTGGTTCAAGTCACAACTCCCTGATCTTCATGGGCTCTGTGGGCTCCTTGTGTTTCTGTACCTGCAGTGCAGACAAATCCTGTGCTAGGAAAAATTTCTAGAAACACCTGGTTGCTGACTTATTATTAAATGAAGTTATTAGACAAAAAAATCATGGAGACCTGGCAGTCATGACCAAAAGATGTCATTTAGTAAAATGTGTGTTTAATCAAATACTAATGGTAGGGTGAACATTTCTTAAAAGTATAGTGGCATCTGTTGTATTTGCTGCTCTGTAAGGCAGGATATCCTGGGTAAAGAGATGGCAAATTGGCTGATTGGAAGGAAAGCCAGTAATGGATGTGAGAAGAGTCAAAAGGCAGTGAAATTCTCCCAGGCACATAAAAGTCAGGATCCCTGTCCTAGGCCTAAGGGGCAAAGGGAGGGATCAGTTGCTGAAATCTAAAGAGAGTAAACTGTGACATTCCATCGGGGAGTTAGGCAACTCCTAGTTCCCTGGTGGCTCAGCAGTAAAGAATGCAGGAGGAACAGGTTCAATCCCTGGGTCAGGAAGATCCCCTGGAGAAGCAAATGGTAATCAACTCCAGCGTCCTTGAAGAGGAAAAGTTAAAATTTTACATAACCTCCTGCTCCTTCTGCCTCTGTAACTCAGCTTGCTCCTTGCAAAGTCTGGATCGCGTAGGTCATGTGGTCTCAGAAAGTGGGGACTCACAATACTAGGAACTGGACCTTATTTCACTCACTCTTGTCCTGTTCTTTGCAATCACCAAGTCCCTACAAACCCGCTTAATCATGCCTGTCCGTGTATAAAAACTCTGTAACCCCTTTGTTCGGGGCTCAGAGCTTAGAGTGTTAACTCCTCTGGGCCTGCCAGTGTAAAAAACCTGAATTCTCCAACTCTCCACGTATGGTGCTTGGTTTCTTGAGTACTGGTTTCTGCAACATTTCTGGAGGCCCCAGCGAGATTCCAATCACGCTGGCCTGTTGAGCAGCCGGACTGGTGGCTCAACCAGGCTGCAGCAAAGGAGCCCTGAGATGAACGAGGAGGTGTGTTACCTAACAGTACTCTGGGGTCTCTTTCAGACTGGTGTTCCAGTTCTCCGGATGGCTGAGCCCAGACTGGACTCATCGGAGGGACGGACCGACTCACCAGGAAAGGCCACAGGATCAGGTAAGGCCCCGGGGCCAGGCCCCAGTCAGGTCCTACCCCAACAGGTAGGAGACTGGCCTCTCCTCGGGGCTCACAGGAACGGGGCAACAGTTAAAGAAGCCTGGGGACTCGGGAGAAGGGAGGCTTTGTGATAACCTCTGAATGATTGCTAGTGCATGATTGCTGATTGAATGGACTGAGAGAAATTTTTCTTTTTGGAAACTATAAAACCAACTTTTTTTGAATATACAATTAAAAACAACTAGCTTGTTAAAAGGCCTGCCCAGGAAAAAGATTGAAGTTAACCCTTTCCATGTCCTTGAAATACACAGCCAACTTTGCCTGAGACCTCAGCCTTTGGCAAATTAGAACTTCAAGCAAAGAAAACAAAGGGGGAGTCAAAGAGATATTTTAAACCTCAAACAGAAAGCTGTCAGATCTCTGTCAGTCTGTCTGTCTGGATTTATGTATGTCTCACTGTATGTCTTTTGTTTTTTTCTGATAATGTTGTTAAAGTTGTAAATGAGTTCTAATTTAATTGGCCTAAAGAAAAGCAAGCACAAATCAAGCAATTCTAAATACAAAAAAAAAAAAAATTAATCTAAATAAATTTCAAATTCACATAAACTGGGAAATATTCAATATTAAATATCTAGTATTAATGTTTCCTAATATAATAAGGAAGTAGGAAATGTGTTTTTAATGAAAAAGATATAAAAAATAAAATTACATTTTATAAAGAGAAAAGAAAGTAGGTCCTATTTACAGGTTGCTGTTACAAAAAGTGATTAGAAGATTTGTGGAAAGTGACCCTGAAAAAAAAATTTGTGCATGGTTAGGACTGACTAATCAAGATTAAAATAAATTTAATTAAGTTTACCTGAAAGATGATGCTGTGAAAGTGCTGCACTCATTATGCCAGCAAAATTGGAAAACTCAGCAGTGGCCACAGGACTAGAAAAAGTGAGTTTTCATTCCAATCCCAAAGAAAGGCAATCCCAAAGAATGCTCAAACTACTGCACAATTGCACTCATCTCACACGCTAGTAAAGTAATGCTCAAAATTCTCCAAGCCAGGCTTCAGCAAAACGTGAACCATGAACTTCCAGATGTTCAAGCTGATTTTAGAAAAGGCAGAGGAACCAGAGATCAAATTGCCAACATCCGTTGGATCATCAAAAAAGCATGAGTTCCAGAAAAACATCTATTTCTACTTTATTGACTATGCCAAAGCCTTTGACTCTGTGGATCACAATAAATTGTGGAAAATTCTGAAAGAGATGGGAATACCAGACCACCTGACCCACATCTTGAGAAATCTATATGCAGGTCAGGAAGCAGCAATTAGAACTGGACATGGAACAATGGATTGGTTCCAAATAGGGAAAGGAGTATGTCAAGGCTGTATATTGTCACCCTGCTCATTTAACTCATATGCAGAGTACATCATGAGAAACGCTGGGCTGGAAGAAGCACAAGCTGGAATCAAGATTGCTGGGAGAAATATCAATAGCCTCAGATATGTAGATGACACCACCCTTATGGCAGAAAGTGAAGAGGAACTAAAAAGCCTCTTGATGAAAGTGAAAGAGGAGAGTGAAAAAGTTGGCTTAAAGCTCAGCATTTGGAAAACTAAGATCATGACATCTGGTCCCATCACTTCATGGCAAATAGATGGGGAAACAGTGGAAGCAGTGTCAGACTTTATTTTTTCGGGCTCCAAAATTACTGTGGATGGTGACTGCAGCCATGAAATTAAAAGACGCTTACTCCTTGGAAGGAAAGTTATGGCCAAACTAGATAGCATATTAAACAGCAGAGACATTACTTTGCCAACAAAGGTCCATCTGGTCAAGGCTATGGTTTTTCCAGTAGTCATGTATGGATGTGAGAGTTGGACTGTGAAGAAAGCTGAGTGCCAAAAAATTGATGTTTTTGAACTGTGGTGTTGGAGAAGACTCTTGAGAGTCCCTTGGACTGCAAGGAGATCCAACCAGTTCATCCTAAAGGAGATCAGTCCTGGGTGTCCATTGGAAGGACTGGTGCTGAAGCTGAAACTCCAAAACTCCAATACTTTGGCCACGTCATGTGAAGAGCTGACTCATTGGAAAAGACCCTGATGCTGGGAGAGATTGGCGGCAGGAGGAGAAGGGGATGACAGAAGATGAGATGGCTGCATGGCATCACCGACTCGATGGACATGAGTTTGAGTAAACTCTGGGAGTTGGTGATGGACAGGGAGGCCTGGCATGCTGCGATTCATGGGGTCGCAAAGACTCAGACATGAATGAGTGACTGAACTGAACTGAACTGAACTGAAATGAGTTTAAAGTAAATTGATGCAAAACTTTAAATTTGGCCTTTCTCTCTGTTAAGAGGACATGCTTTCTTCAGATGTTGAACTGCTTTTAATTATAGATTTAAGTTTCTTTACCTCTTAATTAATCTGTTGTATATTTACCTTTGAAATCTTTTGTTAACTTCAGCTAAGTGAATAACTATTATTTCACAGTAACTTATATGATCCTACCTGACTGAGTGTTATAAACACTTTTGACATTTATCGACAAAACTTCCTAAATAACTTGACTTGTAGCTAAATTTGGGTTGCTTCTGAGGGCCCTTGAGACATCCCAAAGAGCTATGAAGATACCTGGGTTCATTAGACATGTTAAATTACATGAGAAGTACTGTTGAAGTGGTGATAAATCTTTTCTGGTTATACTGTATGGTCAATGTTACTAATATAGATATCCTAAAATTATGTTAAATTCATATAGATCTGATATTCCCTGATAAAACATGGTCAATTATAATTCTAGTTATCATATTAAAGTGTTACATATCACAACAATGATCAGATTTCTTTGTTAATTGCAATAGAATCAAATTTTAAACATGCCTTCTATGGTTTTACTCTCATGCCTTTAGATGATAACTGCTAGTTCTTCAAGATTTATGGAAAAATAAGATTAAACAGATAAACAAATTTTATTATTAATAGTAGGCTGGTATCGAACTAAAATCTGGTTTTCTCTCTGTTTAGAGAACAAAGTTTTCTTAGAATGCAGCTTTTGATAACAGATTATGAATTTCTTTGTCTTTAAGTGATTTATATTTGTTTTTAAAATGTCTTTGTTAAAGTAAATAAACTTTTTGGTAAAGTAAATAAACATTATTTAAGATTATGGCACATGTAGACAAAGCTCATTCTGCTTCTACAAAAAAAAAATAACCCCTCACAGTAAGACTTTTGCTATCCTGATGTCCTTAAAACATGGTAATAGTCTGCTCCTAAATCAGGAAATTAAGAATGGTTAAACAACAGCTGAAAATCAAAGAGCCAAGGCTATGGGAAATCCAAGACGGCCACTTGGCTTTTCCAAGCTCCCTGATGGACCTCATTTTTATTTGATGGGTTAAAGCCTTCCCTGGCTACAGTGTTAATGCCCTCACAATGAGTTCTCCAAAAAGAAAAAAATTATGTTTCACTGAATATTAAGTTCTAGTTTTGTTAATTAAGGCCTGTGCCTACTAAGAGTCATTTCCAAGATAATTTCTTGTTATGTTATATTGCTAAAAGCTTTAAGTAAGTTATTAGAAAGGACCCTCTAAGATTGTTTTTAAAGCTTATCTCAGCAACCAATTTTTAGATAAAGGTCATATGCTCCATGATGTACAACCAGGAGATTAACACTTGGCTGTAATCATTTAACTGAGTCAGATGACTTGGGGTATACTGGGCTATACCCAATGAAAGTTCTTGACTTAAATTCTTGCTGGTGACCTTACTAATATCTGTTAGCTATATTATTTTCTGTGTAGCTTGTTTCAGAAGATTATGGCTTACATTACCAAATGTGTGACTGAGCCTGTGGTAAAATGCTGATATGCAATTCCATACAAGATCAATAACTGTAATAATGTGACTCTAGATATGGGAAGAAGCAATAAGAGAAAATGTTTTCCTGGACCAAGAGGCTAGTAAGACAGGTGTGGTCCAGAGACTTTTGCTACATACAAGGCCTGGTCTAGTGACAACACATTGAGTGACCTGTCAATGGAATCTTTGTTAGACCTGGGAATGAGCCTTCCCAGCCCCAAGGGACACAATGACCATGAAATGCCCCCCAGAACATGGTCAAATATGTAGCTATGAAGAGGCCCTGCTGACTGAAAGTTGGCCCTTGCCAGATGCCTCTACAAAGATTAAATCATGACCACTGAAAGATGCTGACCTTCAACACCCCCTTGAAAGGAGCTCAGGGTGGAAATGAAAAATAAGACACTCTGTGCTCTGGGAAAAAAACAGAAAAACAAGCCTTCAGATAGTCAGATGTTTTCAGGTAAAGATTTTTATGAGTCCAAATTCTTGTATCTTCTTGTACCTCGGTTCAGTTCAGTTCAGTTCAGTCGCTCAGTCGTGTCCGACTCTTTGCGACCCCATGAATCGCAGCACGACAGGCCTCCCTGTCCATCACCAACTCCCAGAGTTTACTCAAACTCATGTCCATCGAGTCGGTGATGCCATGCAGCCATCTCATCTTCTGTCATCCCCTTCTCCTCCTGCCGCCAATCTCTCCCAGCATCAGGGTCTTTTCCAATGAGTCAGCTCTTCACATGACGTGGCCAAAGTATTGGAGTTTTGGAGTTTCAGCTTCAGCACCAGTCCTTCCAATGGACACCCAGGACTGATCTCCTTTAGGATGAACTGGTTGGATCTCCTTGCAGTCCAAGGGACTCTCAAGAGTCTTCTCCAACACCACAGTTCAAAATCATCAATTTTTTGGCACTCAGCTTTCTTCACAGTCCAACTCTCACATCCATACATGACTACTGGAAAAACCATAGCCTTGACTAGACGGACCTTTGTTGGCAAAGTAATGTCTCTGCTGTTTAATATGCTATCTAGGTTGGTCATAACTTTCCTTCCAAGGAGTAAGCGTCTTTTAATTTCATGGCTGCAGTCACCATCCGCAGTGATTTTGGAGCCCAAAACAATAAAGTCTGACACTGCTTCCACTGTTTCCCCATCTATTTGCCATGAAGTGATGGGACCAGATGTCATGATCTTAGTTTTCCAAATGCTGAGCTTTAAGCCAACTTTTTCACTCTCCTCTTTCACTTTCATCAAGAGGCTTTTTAGTTCCTCTTCACTCTCTAGAGAAACACTAATGTCACAAACCAATATCTGGACCTAGTTCTCCTGGCTAGCCCCCCAGCAGCTTTGCTGCTTCTATTAATCTTTGGGCCAAATATCTTTAACTTTCTTATTAAGTTTCCTTCTCCAAGTAGTAGTATGACAAGAATATCCCCTGGCCAACACCCAGACAGTGCTGAGACAAGCTACCTTATAATTCTGTGGACTTTCCCCTCCCTCCATAAATGCACCCCAAGGTCCTCAGGCTATTCTCCCTTTGGGATCTTATACGGGAGACCACCCCCAGTGACAGAAAAGCTCAAGTGAGACCACCAACAGCTAGCTGACCTGGAGATGTCCCAACACTTCCAGGCCCTGGGAAAAGTCTTCCGCCATATTGTCTGAGAAACCTTAGAAGGAACACCCATTCCCTTGAACAATTGGGTTCACCCCTATCAGCCAGGAGATGATATATGGGTTAAAGACTGAAAACATGAACCACTTCAGCCAGTTGGGACAGGCTTTCACATGCTCATCATGGCAACCCATACTGCTGTTAAAGTTACAGGTGTTATCCCTTGGATCCACCACACCAGAGTCAAGAAGGCAGCAGCTTCCTGTGATGAGGACACCTGGAAAGCAGTTCAGGACCCCAAAAACCTCCTCAAGGTCCAGTTCCAAAGACAAAGGCCCTCACCCCGGAAGGATGCTGAGCCCTGCTCTAGTCACACCGGAAGCTGACTAGACAACACACAGTGGAAGCTGGAGGGTCCGGCTATCAAAATATCAATGGATTTTCATTGTCAACCCTGGCTGAGATGATTTTATAGAATAAAAGAGGGCTAGACCCACTCCAGTACTCTTGCCTGGAAAATCCTATGGATGGAGGAGCCTGGTAGGCTGCAGTCCATGGGGTGGCTAGGAGTCGGACATGACTGAGCGACTTCACTTTCACTTTTCACTTTCATGCATTAGAGAAGGAAATGGCAACCCACTCCAGTGTTCTTACCTGGAGAATCCCAGGGATGGCAGAGCCCATTGGGCTGCTGTCTATGGGGTCGCACAGAGTTGGACACGACTGAAGTGACTTAGCAGCAGCAGCAGACCTACTGACAGCTAAAAAGGGAGGACTCTGCCTGTTCTTGAATGAAGAATGCTGCTTTTATGTAATCCAATCCAATCCAATCCATGTCCCCCAATCCTCAGGGACATGGCCCAACAGCTAAGGGAATGAATCATGGAAAGGGGAGAGGAACTAGCAAATCCCTGGGGTAATTGGAAGAGTATCTGGAGCTGGGCATCGTGGCTTCTCCCATTAACCAGTCCTCTCTTCATGTTCTTTGCAGCACTCTTGTTTGGCCCTTGTATTCTCAATGCTATTACCCAGTTCATAACCTCTCAGATAGAATCCATAAAGTTACAAATGGTAATAGTTCAATATAGCCCCCTAAACGATGGGGAACTCTGAATGCCTACCAAAACCTGAGATGATGCTTTCTACAATGAGTGACAGAAGCATCAAGAGGGGAGAATGAAGAGGAAAAGTTAAAATTTTACATAACCTCCTGCTCCTTCTGCCTCTGTAACTCAGCTTGCTCCTTGCAAAGTCTGGATCACGTAGGTCACATAGTCTCAGAAAGTGAGGACTCACAATACAAGGAACTGGAGCTTATCTCACTTACCTTTGTCCTGCTATTTGCAATTGCCAAGCCCTTACAAACCTGCTTAATCATGCCTGTCCAGCTATTAAAACTCTGTAATCCCTTTGTTCAGGGCTCAGATTTTAGAGTGTTAACTCCTCCGGGCCCACCGGCATAATAAACCTGAGTTCTGCAACTCTGAGTGTGGTGCTTGGTTTCTGGAGTACTGGTTTCTGCAACATTCTTGCCTGGAGAATTCCATGGACAGTGATGCCTGGCGGGCTATAGTCTATGGGGTTGCAAAAAGTTGGACCTAAACAGCATCAGTGACCCTGCAGAAAGGGCATCAGAAGGAATAAGCTGATTTCATGCTTCTCCCTTCCTACAACCTCTGACCTTTTCTCTCCACTGACGGAGGTCAGTCTCCAGGATAGAAAGCAGAAGTGGGGAAGATGCGTGGAGAAGGGTGGGTCCATGTGGATTTGCCCGTGGCTAGCACATCTGCTCAAACATCCATCCTCACTTCCTCTGATGGGACCTTACTTTGGTTTGAGGGAATCTTATGAGTCGCATTATTTCCCCCAAAAAGATATGTGAAAGTTCCAACCTCTAGGACCTCAAAATGTGACCTTTATTTAGGAACGGTCTTGTTGCAGGGGAAATTAGTTAAGATGAGGTAATACACAGTAGAAAAGAAAGAAGAAAGTGAAGTCGCTCAGTCATATCCGACTCTTTGCGACCCCATGGACTGTAGACCACCAGGCTCCTCTGTCCATGGGATTTCCCAGGCAAGAATGCTGGAGTGGGTTGCCATTTCCTTCTCCAGGGGAACTTCCTGACCCAGGGATTGAACCCAGGTCTCCCGTATTGCAGGCAGACACTTTACCCTCTGAGCCACCAGGGAAGCCATACGCAGTAGGGAGGGCCCATATTCCAATATGACTGGTGTCCTTATTAGAAAAGGAAAATTTGGACACACAGGCAGAAGACTGTCATGTGAAGATGGAGGCAGAGATTAGAGTTATGCTGCCACAAGCCAAGTATCACCTGGGGCCGCTGGATGCTGGAAGAGGCCGCCTTCTCTAGAGGCTTCAAAGGGAGTGAGGCCCTACTCACACCTTGATTGTGGAGTTCTGGCATCAGAGCCATAAAGCAAATTAAAAATGGAAGGAGGGGAAGGGATAAATCAGGAGCCTGCAGTGGACACACACACACACACACACACACACACACACTATTATATATAAGATAGATAACCAACAAGGATCTACTGCATAGCATAAGGAACTCTACTCAATATTCTGAGATAGCCTATATGAGAAAAGAATCTTTAAAAAGCGTATATGTGTCTGGATATAACTGAATCACTTTGCCGTACACCTGAAACTAACACAGCCTTGTAAATCAACTATACTCCAATAAAAGTAAAAATACCAACTATTCTGATGTTTAAGCCACCTGGAATATGGTCTCTTGTCAAAGCATCTCCAGGACACCACAAGGGGGCTACCCCTTCCCCACCACATGGCACCACAGACAGTCCAACTCTGCTGGGGTTGGGGAAAAGGGTGTTTGCCCCCTGGGATGTGGATTTTGAGCATGGAAACAGGAAGCTAGACAAGTCCTAAATTCAGATCCCTGCTTTGCCACTTGCTGGCCTGATGGGACTGGAATGAGCCAGTCCAAGGGAAATTCAAACCCCTGGGGCTTGCCTCCTGGTTGGGATTTTTAAGCCACTAGGAGACCTCAAAGGGCTGCCTCCTGGGGGGGCTCATGCTGTGAACTAACAGAAACTCACTGACAGCCCTACTCACAAAGACTGCTTGCTAGAACCATCCTGAAGACATGGACCTTCCCTTTTCTGGTGAATGAGGAAGAGGAGGCCATTACTGCCCACATTCAGTTCACTGGGTCTAAGACATAGTCGGAAAATATCATCATCAACTTCATTATTCACAAAGCCTGGAGAAGAAGGAGGAGCAGAGAAACAGAAAGACCCAGGCCTAGCTTTCCAGATTTCTGCATGAATCTGGGAAGCCCACCTGAATGTGAGCGCACAGCAGAGAGGGGCACCACCTTCCCAGGCCCACGACCCACCAAAGGGGGCACTTGGCGTTGGCCGTTTTCCTCCCAAAGACCAGCCCCGTGGGAATCATCTCAGCAGACTGGCCACAGCGCTGTTGTTAAAACGTGGACACAGTGTGATTTGTGGTCACACTGCACACAGGTCATTGTTGATATGCTTGGCACCAAATAAGGCCTTGAGGGTGCAGTGTTGATTCCTGCCCTTGGTGATGGTGAGCACTGATGGAAACCTACTCCAACTGCCAAGGGCATGGGAAGAAACACCTGGGAGCTGGGAGAGCTGACCCAACACTCAAGGACAGTCTGCCGATTTTGTAGATAAGTTACGGCTCTGCGGTGTTAATCACCCAGAGGTGGGAGGCCAGAATTTGCTGGCTCCAAAGTTCATGCTCTTTCTCCTGTGCCCCGTCATCTCCCACTCACATGCCCAGCAGTCCTGGCTTATTCATGAACTTAAACATTCATGAATTCATACATTCATGCATGCACTTCTTCAATGCATGTTTATTGAGTAGCTACTGTGTCCCAGCAGCTGTGTTAGGTATGAGTAAAGCAGAACTGAGTGAGATAGTCAAGGTAATCTAGTGGGGAGAGGGGAGTGCAGATACTTAATAGATAAATAAATGTGTATTTAATTTCTAGATGAGAAAAGTACTATATCAAAGTAAGATAAGGAGATTGAGAATAACAGCTGGAGACTTAAAGTCCCAACACTAGGGAATGCTCACTCAATGAGGTAATATTTAAGACACTAGTGTTTCAACTGGTAAGTGATTTTGTCCTCATGGGACATTGTCTGGAGACAATTTTGGTGATCACAGTAAGAAATGGCGGGGACGGTGGGTAGGGTGCTATTAGCGTCTAGTGAGTAGAGGTCATAAATCCTTCTAAACATCCTACAATGCATAAGGCAGCCCCCAAAACAAATAATTTTCTGGCCCAGAGTGTTAATGGCACAAGACTGAGGAGCCCTGACTTAGACAAAGATATGAAGGTGACCTTTGCTGACAAAGTAGTCAAAGCTATGGTTTTTCCAGTAGTCATATGCGGAGGTGAGAACCGGATCATGAAGAGTGCTGAGCATCGGAGAACTGATGCTTTTGAACTGTGGTGCTGGAGAAGACTTGAGAGTCCCTTGGACTGACTGCAAGGAGATCAAATCAGTGAACCCTAAAGGAAATCAACCCTGAATATTCATTGGAAGGACTGATGCTGAAGCTCCCATACTTTGGCCAACTGAAGTAAAGAGCCAACTCACTGGAAAAGACCCTGATGATAGGAAAGATTGAAGGCAAAAGGAGAAGAGGGCGGTGGAGGATGAGATGGTTAGATAGCATCACCAACTTAATGGACATGCATTTGAGCAAATTCTGGGAGATGGTAAAGGATACAGGACCCTGGCGTGCTGCAGTCCACAGAGACACAAGGAGTCAGACATAAATTAGCGACTGAACAACAACAGCATTAAGATGAAGAAGATGCTAGACCTATTCGCCTGCCCCAAGCAATCCAGATGAGAGGGAAAGCATGTGTAAAGGCTACAATGCCAGGAAAAGCTTTGTGTCTCAAGCTGAGGAGTAGGGGAGAAAGTTACAGAGTGAGAGGGACCAGGTTGTACAGGGCCCCTGGTCTTGGGCAGAAGTTTGGCTTTTTAGTCTTTGCCATGGAAAGCCTTTAAAGGGTCTAAAACTGGAGAGGGGCACTCTGGCTCCTCTGCAGAGAAGGAGTGGCAGTGAGGGAAGAGTAGAATCCTAGAGACTGGGAACTGCCCAGGAAGATGAGGGCAGCCTTAACTAAGCCCAGAGGTGGTACAGGAGAGAAATGGGTGTATCTGTGACAGCTACAGCCCTGGCTATGAACTGGATCTGGGGAGGAAGAGGAGGAGAAACAGGGATTCTGGTCTCCAGGGTGCTGGGTCATGTGGACCTCCAGATGAGGAAGACCGAGCCAGGGCCAGGTAGGAGGGGTCCCAGATCAAGAGCTCGCCTTCAGACACAGCAGGTCTGAGACACCCAGTGTACTTGGGTAGGTAAGATGTTGGAAAGAGGAGTTACTCATAAGAGGCCTTGCAACTGTGCTTGCGAATCTGCCCCAAGCAGGGGAACTTCTCTGTGTTCATGGCAGCCCACAGCTGGCTGAGAAGCCTCACCTCTGTGTGTTACCAAAAGAACTCTCTGTTTTGTGTCTATTTAAAATCCTGCCTCTGCTGCTGCTTTGGTGGTTGGCTGAGTTCCATCTGTCAAAACAAAGAAGGGCTCAACGTCTGGGATGTTCTCATGCTACCTTCAGTTCCAGACCCTTTGTTCTGAGAGTCTCTTGTTTACAGCAGTGTCAGTCTCCTGCTGAAGCCCGAGGGCTGCTTCATCTCTTCCATCCCTTTGGGGATAGAATATTTACAGTCTTCTTTCCAACCTCCTTTTTCTAAACAACTCCCAGCATACTCTGCCACCGTGTAGTCAAAGCAGAGAAAAATACATTGAGACCAGGCCTATTCTTCAAGCTGTAGTTCAACCTTCTATTTCCTTTTTTTCCCCTTCCTTTTGACTGCCTTCACCCATTTCCTCCTTCCCCCACCCTCATCTCTGGTAACCACAAAGTTGGCCTCTTTTTCTATGAGTTTGTTTATTTTTGAAGTATGAGTGATCTACAAGACTGTGTTATTTCCTGCTATACATTGTAGCTATTTGGTATTTCTGTGCATTTCAAAATGATCATCATGATAAGTCTGGTTGTAATATGTCGGCATACAAAGATATGACATAGTTATTGACAACATTCCCCACACAGGTACATCTTGTACCCATGACTGGAACTTTGTATCTCTTAATCTCCCTCATCTATTTCTCTCCTTGCCTACCACCTGTTTGTTCTCTGTATCTATAATCCTATATCTGTTTTATTGTGTTTATTTATTTGTCTTGCATTTTAGATGCCACATATAAGTGAAATCATACACTGTCTTTCTCTGTCTGACTTATTTCACTTCATGATACCCTCTAGGTCCATCCATGTTGTCACAGATGGCAAGATTTTGTTTTTCTTTATGGTTGAGTAATATTCCATTGTGTGTGTGTGTGTGTGTGTGTGTGTGTGTGTCCCATCTTCTTTATCCATTTCCTTTTATTCCCTTTTATTATTATTGGACACCCATCATTGACTTGCTCTGTACCTGGCACTTGGGGATACCATGATCAATGAGAGTGATATAGCCCCTGATAGGGCCCCTGATAGAGACCCAGGCTTGATTCCTGGGTTGGGAAGATCCCCTGGAGAAGGAAATGGCTACTCAGCCCAGTATTCTTGCCTGGAGAATCCCATGGACAGGAGAGCCTGGCAGGCTATATATAGTCCACGGGGTTGCAAAGAGTTGAACGTGACTGAGCAACTAACACTCTCACTTTCAATATGGAGCTCACACCTTAGGACAGGCTGTCTCAATCTCAGCAAGGTGTACGTCATGGCTGTATATTGTCACCCTGCTTATTTAACTTATATGCAGAGTACACCATGAGAAACGCTGGGCTGGAGGAAGCACAAGCTGGAATCAAGATTGCCAGGAGAAATATCAATAACCTCAGATATGTAGATAACACCACTCTTATGGCAGAAAGTAAAGAAGAACTAAAGAGCCTCTTGCTGAAAGTGAAAGAGGAAAGTGAAAAAGTTAGCTTAAAGTTCAACATTCAGAAAACTAATATCATGGCGTCTGGTCCCATCACTTCATGGGAAATAGATGGGGAAACAGTGGAAACAGTGGCTGACTATTTTTCTGGGACCAAAATCACTGTGGATGGTGATTGCAGCCATGAAATTAAAAGATGCTTACTCCTTGGAAGGACAGTTATGACCAACCTAGACAGCATATTAAAAAGCACAGATATTACTTTGCCAACAAAGGTCCATCTGGTCAAGACTATGGTTTTTCCAGTGGTCATGTATGAATATGAGAGTTGGACTATAAAGAAAGCTGAGCACCAAAGAATTGATGGTTTTGAACTGTGGTGTTGGAGAAGACTCTTGAGAGTCCCTTGGACTTCAAGGAGATCCAACCAGTCCATCCTAAAGGAGATCAGTCCTGGGTGTTCATTGGAAGGACTGATGTTGAAGCTGAAACTCCAACACTTTGGCCCCTGATGCAAAGAACTGACTCATTGGAAAAGACCCTGATGCTGGGAAAGATTGAAGGCAGGAGGAGAAGGGGACGACAGAGGATGAGATGGTTGAATGGCATCACCGACTCGATGGACATGGGTTTGGGTGAGCTCTGGGAGTTGGTGATGGACAGGGAGGCCTGGCGTGCTGCGATTCATGGGGTTTCAAAGAGTCAGACACGACTGAGTGACTGAACTGAACTGAATTCTTTGTTGTGTGGACCATCCTGTGCATTGTATGATGTTTAGCAGCTTCACTGGCTTCTACCTATTAGATGCCAGTAGCTTGTTTCCATCCCCTCAAGTTGTCACTACCCAAAATATCTTCAGTCATTGCTAAAACTTCTCCTGGGAAGCAAAATTTTCCCAGTCAAGAGATATTGTTCTAGAACGAAGAGGACATTAAATAAACACTCATCAAGGTAGATAAATGTGATGACAGAAGCATAAACAAGAGAGATTCAATTTATCTTGGCAAGAATGGAGAGATGAGTCCAATGTGGAGACTACCTGTTCCAGCCCAGAAAAATAGCTGGTATTCCTTCCAACATGAGGCTTTCTCTGATTACTTGTCTTCTGTCTTCCCTAGTTTCCTATAGTAGCATTCACCGACCCTGTACTAGGCAGCCAGGTACAGTACTGAACACCAGGCATGCTTTATATCATTGTATTCTTGTAAGTACCCTATAAGCACAATTGGACCACAAACCACTAAAGACTCACTACATAAGTAAATTGAAATAGTAAATTGAATGAAAACTGAGACAGTGACTGCTTCTACTTCTTGTTCATCCTCCAGGCAACAGCCTCCCATTTCATCAGTTACAACAACCTTTTTGAATTGTCAATATCTCCTGCCTTTTGAGCCTCCAAAACTACTCCCCCAAATTTTCCCATCACCCAAATTTCTTTGTTTGATCTTATTATTCCCTAGGCCTGATCTCCTATCTTGCTTCTTCCTTTTCCCACCAGTGTTCTCAAAACTTCAGAGTTGCCCAACCATCTCCTTCACTGTCCTTACACTGGGGGGCCTTCTTATACCTTTTACTGAAATTATTCTCATCAGTTTCCCCAAAGCATAGAATCCAGAGGTATCCTGTCATCCCATTCAATCTGTCCTCCATGTTTGATGTTATTTAAAACTCTCCTCCTTGGAACTTTCTTCTTCCTTGGCACCCTGCACCCTTCAGGTCTACCTTCTGCCTCCTATCCTATAGATCTGGGTAGCCTCCACTGTTCCTCCAAGTTCCCAGTTCCTTTTCCCAATCTCTATCTACACTCATTGCTCAGGCATTGTTTTAGCTTTCAGAGCTTTATTTTGCCTACCTTTGTGGAAGACTAGCTTAACTCACTTTTGCGATCCATCTGGACACTCTACCTGAATACAACCTTGACATCCCAAAGAAAAGGCTCTATCTTTTCTTCAAAGTCAGTTCTTTCCCTCAGCCTCTCAAAATCTGTTGTTTCTTTTAGTAGGAAGAATCATTCTCGGAGCTTCAGAATGAATTGTCTACATTCATTTTTGTTCATGAAGTCACTCCTTGAACCTGTTGTGGGCACCATGCTTTACATACTGTCTGCCCTCATGGAACTCGCAGTCCATCTGGCAAGACAGATGGTCAAAAGAAAGTGCAAAGAGCTTTGATGAGGGTTATAGTAGGAGAAGTCTAATGTGTAGTAAGTCTCTCCTCTTCTTTACCACCTAGACCCAAAGAGCTGGTAAGTGCTCTGGTTCTCCCATCATTGTGCCCCTCCAATCAGCTGCTTGCTCTCCAAACTCCTGGCCACTGCCTTGGTCTCCTAAGTGGTCTTATTTCCTCTTATTTCTTTTCACTTCTCTGAATTCTCACATGTTATGTTGCTTTGTAACATCTTCCTTCTTATCGGTCCCCTCACAACACTATAAGTTTATTCAGTATAACTGTGTGTGTGTGTGTGTGTGTGTGTGTGTGCATGCACAACTGATTGTTCAGTCATGTCTGACCTCTTTTGTGACCCTGTGGACTGTAGCCCACCAGGCTCCTCTGTCCATGGAATTCTCCAGGTAAGAATACTGGAGTGGGTTACCATGCCCTTTTCCAGGGCATCTTTCTGATCCAGGGATCGATCCGGGGTTTCCCTCACTATGGGCAGATTCTTTACTGTCTGAGCCACTTTGGAAGCCAAAGAGAGAGAATATTGCATTTAAATTCTAGCACTGCCACTTATTTCTTTTACATTATATGATCTTAATTGTGTAATCTCTTGAAAGTCTCAACTTCTACATCTTTGAGTGGGATTAATAATAGACATTATCTATCAATGTCTCAATTATGATTTTCAAGTGAAGTCGCTCAGTCGTGTCCGACTCTTTGCAACCCCGTGAACTGTAGCCTACCAGGCTCCTCCATCCATGGGATTTTCCAGGCAAGAGTACTGGAATGGGTTGCCATTTCCTTCTCCAGGGGATCTTCCTGACCCAGGGATCGAACCTGGGTCTCCTGCATTGTAGGCAGGCACTTAACCGTCTGAGCCACCAGGGAAGTCAGCTGGGTAAAGAATCCACCCGCAATGCGGGAGACCTCAGTTCAATCCCTGAGTTGGGAAGATCGCCTGGAGAAGGGAAAGGCTACCCACTCCAGTATTCTGGCCTGGAAAATTCCATGGACTACAGGTGATTTTAGAACATGGGTATTGGGCTTGTTGCATATATTCACCCTACCTAAAGCTTTTCATTATTCATAAGGTATTTGTGAAAATTAAATGAAATTAGGAGAATGCTAATCACAGTTCCTGTCACAGTTCCTAACACATAGATAGCCTCCAGTACAAAGTGGTCCTCAGCAGTGAAGGAAGGGTCACTCTTCATGCCACCAAATCCTTGCTGGGCTGGGATTATCTTATCTCTTTATTGGTTTGTACTGTGTTATTCTCCACTGGAACTAAGCTTCATGAGGGCAGAGACCCTGTCTGTCTTCGCTCCCCATTGTATGTCAAGTGTGCTCAGGAGGCAGTTGACGAGTCGTAATCGCAAACATGAACTGTGAAGACACACCATCATGGTTCCCTCATTCTACATAAAGATAATTAACCTCAGAGAGGTGAAGCAGCTTGTTCAAGGGCCCAGAGCTAGTGAGTGGTCTAATACCTTCTTTTAGACGTTGTGCATCTTAAGAGTACATCTGTGTATATATGTTTATGTGTGTGTGATGGAATGGGTGTGGGTGATAGGTTGTGGGAAAACAGCCCACCATTGACCCTGTTTAAGTTTGTAGTCAAACCTCCCTAGACCTCTATCATACAAGCCACAGTTTAGATACAGCATTCTCCATCCAGAGAGCTGGTTTTCTGAGCCTAATATTAAGAGGGGAACACTTCTTCCCCACTGCACATGCTTCCTTCAGTGTAGAGGGATATCTATTATTGTGACACTAGCCCTGTTGTGTCTCCCACTCCTTCCTGCCCCTTGGGAGGTGGAGCAAAGCATCTGGTTAGTGATTTGACAGAAAGAATTTTTGGAGACTGTTTCAATGGCGGCAAAGATCTCTTCTCTCTCTAGCAGAAGAACCAAAAGGACAGTTCAAGCAAATGATCAGGACTGAGAGAAGCAGAGGAGAAAAATCAAGAGGCCAGAGTGTCACATGGAAGCTTTCCTCTCTTTCTCAGCATCTCCCAGCCTGCAAAACACCTGTGTTATTGGGCTATGATAGCCTAGCTGTCCAACCCAAGTCCTACCTTGTGGGCAAGGCTTGAGTCTTTTCAGCCCTGCCTTGAATGGATGCACCATTTGCTGTTGTTCAGTCACTGTCTGTCCGACTCTTTGTGACCCCATGAACTACAGCACTCTAGGCTTCCCTGTCCTTCACTATTTCCTCGAGTTTGCTCAAACTCATGTCCATTGAGTTAATAATGCCATCCAACCATCTCATCCTCTGTCGCCCCCTTCTTCTCCTTCCCTCAAATTTTTCGCAGCATCAGGGTCTTTTCCAATGCACCATTATTACTACACAACTAAGATACCTTCTTCAAGGCTTATATAGGGAATAAAATTGACACCTTGATTTTCACTTGCCTATCTCTATGAGTTCAGAACTCAGCTGGGAATATTACAAAGGGATTTATGAACCGACCCCACCAAACAAAGGAACAACATCCAAGGAAGAACTGTGCATGTATACTGATTTAATTTTATTTCATTAATTCCAGTTTGGTTTGTATTGCTAATACCAAGATGGCACATGATGTTAAATCTGAGTCAATATCTCAAAGGAATGTGAAGAAATTGGAAAGGGTCCAGAGGAAACTAAATAGAATGGTGAAAGTTGAAACCAGGCCATGGTAGGGAAAGGTAAACTGGATCAGAAGATTTAATTCAAAGCAGATTTGGTTATGATATGACAGAGTCTTCACATTTTTCAAGGGCTACCACGCAAAAGAGTGGTTTAATCAGATTATGTGACTTCCAAGGGCAGAACTAAGTGCACTGATGAATGTTCCAAGGACGCATAATTTGGCTCATTATAAAAATTATATTTGCAATGACTAGCACTGGATAGACGTATAGTTACCACCTACAGATGGCCCTTTATGTGTATTGTCTCGTTTCATCCTGGCAGCAGTCCAGTGAGATCAGTATATGATTATCTCCATTTAACAGATAAAAGAAACTGAGGTTCTGGCAGGTAGATTAATTTGCCCTAGGTCAAAAAACTAATAAGTGGCAAGGCAGGAGTTAGTAAATGCATCAGTCATTGTCCTAAGTGTGCGGTCTTAATCACTACATGATACTGTTCACCCTGAATGACAGTGATCAAACCTGCACTTAGATGCACCTGTGTTGTTTCAAAAGAGGAACAGAGTTTTGGTTTTGTTTCTATTCTTTTTAATGATGCCCAGGTTTGGTTTGACTTTCTAGGCTACAGGACCTCAGTAAATATGAGTGTTTATAAGAAAATAGAATTTGGGGCTTCCCTAGTGGCTCAGTGGCAAAGAATCTGCCTGGAAACACAGGAGACACAGGTTCAATCCCTGGTCCAGGAAGATCCCACATGCTGTGGCTTAACTAAGTCTGTGCGCTGCAACTACTGAGCTTGTGCTCTAGAGCCCGGGAGCCACAGCTACTGAAACCCACGTGCTGCAACTAGTGAAGCCCATGCGCCCCAGAGTCCGTGTCTGTAACAAGAGAAGCCACTAGAGTGAGCACCCCACACACCGCAACAAGAGTAACCCCTGCTTGCTGCAGCTAGATAATAGCCCATGGGCAACGAAGATCCAGCACAGCCAAAAATACAAACAGATAAAGTTATTTTTTCAAAACAGAATTCAATGAAACCCAGATTCCTTCCCAGTGTTTCAGTTGCCCTATCAAAGTCTTTGACCCATAAAGATGACACTGGGGTTTCACTCAACCTAAGACCATGTTGGGCGCTGACTATTTCAAGTTAAGATCCATCCAGTGCAGTCTCTGGGCCTTGAGTCCTCTGCACACAAAGAGCATTCCACACAGGTCCCTAGTAGCTTCTGTTTTTTGAATTTTAGAATTGTTTTTCAGCGGACATGTATCTTTTCAGTGTCCTGTTTATGGCCTGAAATCCATGGGAGATGGAAAATCTGAGCACAGAGGAACTCATAAGGCATACCAGTGGGCAAGGGAGTGGAAGTGGGGCCAGGGAGCACATGCTGGGTGTGGTAAATTCTATGTTAAAGAGGAGATGCCCCTTTGTGATAATGGAGGGTGGGATGGATGCAGACGTCCCTGGATCACCCAAGCCAGACATGCTCCTCCATTCCACTCCATGTCTGTCCTAGACTCCCTCCTGCCCCCTGCTTACCTAGCCCTGTCTTATCCTCTCTGGCATCTGGATTCACTGACTTGTGTTACCCCCGGGTGTCTGTTTTTCTCCACTTTGTTCAGTGCAGCAGAGCTATCTGAACCATCTACTCCTTCACCTGATGTCCCTGGCCTTGATTCAGAACCTCTGCCCACACCGTGTCCTAGTGCATACTTATTGACATCCTATGATCTCATCTAATCACCAGCTCTGAGGGCCCAGCACTGGAGGGTAGGGGATGACGCAAAGGACCAGCATCTGGAAAGGGTTCATCGTTAGGAGCATAAAGAGGGGACACCAAAATGTGTGGGGCAATCAAGGTTCAGACCGAAAAACAAATGGACAAGGCAGCTATGTCCACGAGGCAGTAAGCGAGGATAATCTTAGATCAATCTTTAAAAGAATTTTTTTAATGGGAGCCTAATTGCTCTACATTGTTGTGCTACTTTCTGCCATACCACAACATGAGAAATGTGGAACACTCCATGTATTTGTGTGTTATCCTTGCCCCAGGGCCAGGCTAATCTGTGTCATTCCAATCTTAGTATAGGTGCTGCTCAAGCGAGCACTTCGATGGCTTTTTTGAGATGAACTTGTTTGGACCAGGAATCTTTCTGAAGAGGGCTAAGGACAAAGGCCACCTAAGTGGGAGGGGTAAGAAGAAGGACAGACAGGAGCCGGAGGACAGAGCAGTGGGGGAGAAGCGTGGCCATATAGTGTTCTGGAAGGCAAAAGAGGCCGTGTCAAGAAGGAAAACACAGTCAGCAGTGCTGGCGTGGGAGCCATGCTTGGGGGACGAGGAGGGTACCAGTGACACTTGGGAGAGCAGCTTCAGCAGCTGGGGTATGACCAGAGGGTGTTCTGTTCGTGCTGCATCCCGGGTGACCAGGCGCAGGCTTCGAACCAAGTCATCACAAAGCCCTGTCCAGAGAAAGCCGAGAATGGCGTCTCTACAGAGCAATGGGCCCTCCACAACTCGGCCAAGTCACTCTGACCTTTCTACACAGGTGACCTCAGGAAAAAGAACCAGCAGAGATAAGTCCTTAAGCAAGGGAGTCTATGGGGACAAACCCATTGTGTCTAACCAATGACCACGACAAGGAGAGGACGTTTCACCCACTTGGTTCATTCACTAATGGCTCTCTCACTCATGAACACTGAGATGGGTCTAATGTGCTCAGAGACAGAGAAGGAACTTGGTCATAAAAGAGATCTGATCTCTGCCATCAAACAGCTTACAACACATTTGGGGGAACTTCATTCCATGAGTATATCCGCCAACCTCAACACGCCATCTAGAATGCCTAATAAAGTCCCCATTCAGATTTTACAAAATTACCCAAGTTAGCAATACCTTTTTTATGCCTCTCTGTAGAAGGCTAAGGTTAAGCTTAAAATGAGTGATCAAAGAGGATATGTGTTCATTAAAAACAATCTGATAGACTGACTAAATTATACACTCACTGAAGACTGTATTGATTCCTTACAATATATACCAATGACCTCTTCCCTTGAAGCATTAACCATGATATGTTGCTTGTGTTTCTCTTTCTCCATTCTCCTTCTCCAAACCTAATCAAGATCTAGGTCTGTATTTCCAACGGTCCCCTCACTGCCCTCAAACTCAAACCTGAAGTTAGATTCACCATATGGCATCTCTCCATTATCACCCTTTTAAGGCATCCTCATCCCCATCTGTGATACCTTTCATTTTATCTTCTCTCATGAGCATATTCTGCATCCAGTCAACTACCAAGTTCTGTGTCAAGCAGGGTCTTGTGCCCATAAAGGATGTTCATCACTTACTTGCTGATGAATGGACACATTTTATATTCTGGGAACATTTATAGCCAACTGGTAACTGTAGCTATGGCACTGATAATGACAGCTGTTAAGAGCAAGGCTTTGGGTGGCAGATGGGTCTGAGCTGGGTTTAGTCTCATAAGACACTTGCTCCTTAGAAGAAAAGTTATGACCAACCTAGACAGCATATTAAAAATCAGAGATATTACTTTGCAAATAAAGCTCTATCTAGTCAAAGCTATGGTTTTTCCAGTAGTCATGTATGGATGTGAGAGTTGGACTATAAAGAAAGCTGAGTGCCAAAGAATTGATGCTTCTAAACTTTGGTGCTGGAGAAGACTCTTGAGAGTCTCTTGGACTGCAAGGAGATCCAACCAGCCCATCCTAAAGGAAATCAGTCCTGAATATTCATTGGAAGGACTGATCCTGAAGCTGAAACTCTAATACTCTGGCCACCTGATATGAAGAACTGATTCATTTGAGAAGACCCTGATGCTGGGAGAGATTGGAGGTGGGAGGAGAAGGTGATGACAGAGGATGAGATGGTTGGATGGCATCACTGACTCAATGCACATGAGTTTGAGTAAGCTCCAGGAATTGGTGATGGACAGGGAGGCCTGGTATTCTGCAGTCCATGGGGTCGCAAAGAGTCAGACATGACTGAGTGACTGAACTGAACTGATGTTGCTTAGTATTCCAAGGACTTTGGACACATCATTTCCTCATTCATAAGATGTTAGTTGTTAAGGTTGTGAGAATCAAATATAAAAAGTATGTAGAGCTCTGAGTGCAGAAATGTTATTTCCTTTAGTCCCTAGTCCACTGTCAGCCTAGAAAAGGAAATGGCAACTCACTCCAGTATTCTTTTTTTTTAATTGAAGGGTAAGTGCTTTACAGAATTTCATTGTTTCTGTCAAACCTCAACATGAATCAGCCATAGGTATACATATATCCCCCCCATCTTTTGAACCTCCCTCCCATCTCCCTCCCCATCCTAACCTTCTAGGTTGATACAGAGCCCCTGTTTGAGTTTTCTGAGACATACAGCAAATTCCTGTTGGCTCTCTATTTTACATATGGTAATGTAAGTTTCCAGGTTACTCTTGCCTGGGAAATCCCACGGGCAGAAGAACCTGGTGGGCTACGGTCCATGAGGTCTCAAGAGTCAGAAGTAGCAACTAAACCACCACCACCCACTGTCAATGCTTATCCACTTCAGCAGTCTAATGTTAAGTTTAAAGGAGCCCAGAGAATTCCCTGGTGGTCCAGTGATTAGGACTCCTGACTTTCACTGCTGAGAGTGCAGGTTCAATCCCTGGACAGGGAAGTAAGATCCCCCACAAGCCACGTGTTACATGCCCCTCCACCCCCTCACCACCGCCGCCAGAAAAAAAAAATTCAAAGGAACCTAAATCCCAAGCTGATGCCAACAGTATTCCATTTTAGAACACAAATTGGACTATTTAGTAAGTCCTAGAAAGGGGTGACCATCCACCTAGGACTCTGTTTGGGGCATACGATAAAGACTTCCACATCAAACATATTCTTCTTCCCTTCCCTGATCTCTCTTCCATTGTACCTAGTTTTGAAAATTCCATTAAAAATTATGCAATTCAAAAAAAATATCCAACTGAACAAGTTTTAATGAGTGCTGGCTGTGTGTGTCATGACTGATTAACCAGTTGCCTGGAAGACCTTATTTTCCTTGTAAAAAGTAACTTTTTCAGATCCTAATGAGCTCCCTCCCACACCCAACACTGGGCTTCATGCTACTCTGGGAATCTTTCTGGACGCACCCTCCATTTCTCTGTCAGCTATTGTTTTTCCTTTTGGTTCTCTTTTTATCCTACCTAACCTCACCCATTACCACATCAACAGACAAAATCACCTCTCTCCCTCCCTCCCCCTCCTCTTTCTCATCCACTAACTCCATCTATAACTGTGAGTGTGAGTGTGTGTGTGTGTGTGTGTGATCATTTCTAGTTTACAGAGGAGAAACCAGTTTAAAGCCTAAAACCAGGTACTTTTGAAAGATCACACTGCTAGTAAGAGGTATCTAGCAGATATCAGACTGCTAGATTTAAAAATATTGTTATAATTGGAGTATAATTATTTTACAGTATTGTGTTAATTTCTGCTGTACAATGATGTAAATTAACTATGGATGTGTGCTACGTCACTTAGGTCATGTACCACTCTTTGTGACCTCATGGACTGTAGTCCTCTGGGCTCCTCTGTCCATGGGATTCTCCAGGCAAGAATACTGGAGTGGGTTGCCATTCCCTCCTCCAGGGGATCTATATGCATACATATATCTGGGGCTTCCCAGGTGGTGCTGATGGTAAAGAACACTCCTGCCAGCGCAGGTGACGGGGGTTCAGTCCCTGGGTGGGGAAGATCCCCTGGAGGAGGGTGTGGCCTATAGTCCATGGGATCACAGAGAGTCGGACACGACTGAGGCACTTAGCAGACAAGCACACACATTTATCCCCTCCCTCTTTGGCCTCTCTCCCACCTCACCCCAATCCCACCCGTCTATTTCCTTCCTCCAGGGGTCTTCTCAACCCAGGGATCAAACCTGGGTCTCCCGCATTACAGGCAGAGCCTTCAGCATCTGAGCCCCCGCGGGAAGCCCCTTCCCACTCCTCTAGGTCATCACAAAGCCCTGAGCAGAGCACCCCGTGCTACACGGCAGCTTCCCCCAGCTCTCTATTTTGCACACAGTAGGGTATATGCGCCTTGACCTCTCATCCACAGCACACTTCACTCCCAGCAAGCAGAGCCTGTGATCTGGTCCACCGACTGCCCAGAATGCTGGGGGTCCTTTTAGGCAGTGGCCATGGAAAGCCACAGGGCTTCCCTGGTGGCTCAGATGGTAAAGAATCGCCTGCAATGCAGGAGACCTGGGTTCAGTCCCTGAGTTGGGAAGATCCTCTGGAGGAGGGCATGGCAACCTATACCAGTATTCTTACCTGGAGAATCCCCATGGACACAGGAGCCTGGCGGGCTACAGTCCAAGGGGTCGCAGACTCCACTGAGCCACTAAGTACACACACAGCAGGGAGAGCCAGCTGGAGTTTAAGCCTCTCCTCTTGCCAAAAGGGGTGGGGATGACAGCCCTTAACTAATTATTGACAGGATGAGGGTATCCCCTGGCCCGCAATGAGGACAGCTCTCCCTGTGACACCCGGGCCTCCTGATCTTCCCCAGGCTATTGAGCTAATACAGGAGCCAAAGGCACCTCCCTTGTTGCTGAATTGGGGCTTGGCCTCCTCCCCTTCCCTGTTCATCTTCCCTACTCCAGGACCTTTCACCCTTAACCTATAAACCTTTCCAATAAATTCCTTTCACACAAGTCCTCACCTAAATCCCTGCCCCTAGAGAACCTACCCTGAGGCAAGGTGCATGCAAGGTTCCAACCCAAGCTTGTCAGACCTCAACCCTCTTTTGCCTCCTCGGTGCTTGACATGCTGTTGCAGGGTGGCTGGGCTCTTCACTAATCTCACAGCCGTTTAAAAAATTGACTGACTGCCATACGCCTTCGGGGCCTTGAAGACAAACATGGGTTTGAATGGCCTATGTGCTATAATTATATGTCTTGGAGACAAAAGCCCTTTATCTTAGCAAAGTGAAATAGGGGACTCAAGGAAAAAGGTTTTTTGAACTTGTAATTGTCCTACACCTGGGTCCATAATTAAGTAGACACTACAGTGGACTTTATCCTTTTAATATGATCTCTTTGTTAAATGGTTTTGTTATGAGAAATGCAATATTTCCTGCTATATCCATAAATAAGAATATCACAGTCATCAGGGATTCCAACCCTCCAAAGTGAAGTGGTGAACCCTAAGGGCACTCAGGAAGGAAAAGAATACCTCCCACCTAGCAGCCATCAGACTTCAGCCACTCCCTGCAGCTGAACCCTGAGGAAAGGAAGCTCAGGATGTGAAAACACAGGAGCTGGCCCCAGGTAGCCAAGGCGTGTAAGAAAGGAATGATTTTAGTGAGCCTGAATCTTCCCATTCAGAGAAAAGCCCCAAATTCCTTAACTTGGGATATTTGATCTTCTTTAATTAACAACAACCTTCTGATGTTCAGACTACCTGCCCTTTGTTTCAAAAGTTTTGTGTAACCGGTCTCCTCTCCTCGCCTCCTCCAAGCGATTTTCTCAGGGCTTCTTGAGATGCTGTCTCAAGTAACAGCTTGAGAGGCTTGGCTTAAGGCCCTAAAAATTTCCACCAAGTAAAACATAATTCTCAACTTTTAGATTATGAATATTTTTAAAGTACACAGTTATATAGGTAGTATAACTACATTAGACAAGTTCTGAGGGAAAAACAAATCTTAAGTACTCTGATCCAACCATTCACAGACTATTTCCTTCTAGTGCTTTTCACGTTCATGTGACACGGATATAGTCTTAGCCAAACACCAAGATCCCCTGGGTGCTTTCCCTTAGTTCAGTTTCCATGTTCTAGCAAAGTTGTCATGTCATTTTATATGAATTTTTCAAATTCTCATTTTACATCCAGAGATTATACCATCATTTGTCACCATTTTGTTTTTTCTTCATTTTAATGACATTTGTTGCTTTCTTTCTAATTTTACAATGTTGTCACCATTTCGATTGCTTTTGATATTTCACAATTTTAAATATCATTTAAATATTTAAATTTTAAATATCATTACATTTGTAAATGTACCAGTTTGGTTTGCATCTACCCTTTTTCTCACATTTCAGATTATTTCTTTAAGAGATGTGTCCAAATCTTGAATTATCATGTAAAAGAATAACATTTATGGTTTTGAGGTATACTGCCACATTTCTCTATGTACACCCCAACCCTAAAATGTGTACTGATTTACAATATAAGCCAACCTGAAGCAAAAGCTGTTCCAAGTCATGATGACTTATTCTTTAATGACTTATGAACTGGTTTACTATGATAGTGCAGTCACCCACAGCCAGATATTCTGGAGAGTGAAGTCAAGCAGACCTTAGGAAGCACTGCTGTTAATAAAGCTAGTGGATGTGACAGAATTCCAGTGAAACTATTCAAAACCCTAAAGGATGATGCCATCAAGGTGTTGCAGTCAATATGTCTGGAAGACCCAGCAGTGGCCATAGTACTGGAAAAGGTCAATTCTCATCCCAATTCCCAAGAAGGGTAGTACTTAAACAATGTTCTAACCATCAGACAATTGCATTCATCTCCCATGAAATAAGGTCATGCTTAAATTCTTGCATACTAGGCTTCAGCATTATTCGAACCAAGAACTTCGAGATATCCAAGCTGGGTTTAGAAAAAGAAAAGGAACCAGAGGTCAAATTGCCAACATTTGCTGGATCATAGAGAAAGCTAGGGAATTTCAGAAAAACATCTACCTCTGTTTCACTGACTATGCCAAAGACTTCAACTTTGTGGATGATAATACACTGTGGAGAACTCTTATAGAGATGGGAATACCAGACCATCTTACCTGTCTCCTGGGAAACATGTATGTGGGCCAAGAAGCGACAGTTAGAACCTCGTATGGAACAACTGATTGGTTCAAGACTGAGAAAGGAATGTGACAGGGCTGTCTGCTGTCACCCTGTTTGTTTAATCTATACGCTGAGCACATCAGGAGAAATGCCGGGCTAGCTGAGTTACAAGCTGGAATCAACATCGGTGGGACAAACATCAACAACTTCATTTATGAGGATGATACCACTCTAATGGCAGAAAGTGCATTTAGAAGTCCTAAATGCAAGTGGCAGCCATGCTGTGCTGGAGCAGCCGTGTGGAGATACCCCACGTCCAAGGTCAGAGAAACCCCAGTAAGATGGTAGGTGCTGGAGCGGCTGTGAGGAGATACCCCACATCCAAGGGCAAAGGAGAAGCCCCAGCAAGATGGTAGGAGGGGCGAATTTGCATTTAGAATCAAACTCCATTCCCGCCAGGGACACTCAGAGGACTCAAACAAACCTTGGCCACAGGACCCAGGGACCCCACAGAGACTGAGACAGAGCTGTGTTTGAGCATCTCCTGTGGAGGTAGCGGTCAGCAGTGGTCTGCAGCAGGGACAGGGGCTCTGGGTGTGGGTATGGCATAACTCCTCTTGGAAGAGGTCGTCATTAACCCCACTATAGAACTGCCAGAACTTACACACAGAACTGTGACTCTTGGAGGGCACAACAGAACTTTGTGCACCAGGACCCAGGAGAAAGGAACAGTGACCCCACAGGAGACTTGCCTGTGGGTGTCCAGGAGTCTCCAGCGGAGGCGTGGGTTGGCGGTGGCCGGCTGCAGGGTTGGGGGCACTGAGTGTGGCAGTGCATGCATGGGACCTTTTGAGGGAGGTCATCCTTATCTTCATTACCTCCACCATAGTTTGGCCCCAGGTAAATGGCAGGGAGGGGACACAGCTCCACCCATCAACAGAAAATTGGATTAAAGATTTACTGGGCATGGCCCTGCCCATCAGATCAAGACCCAGTATGCCCTCAGTCAGTCTATCCCATCAGGAAGCTTCCATAAGCCTTTTATCCTTCTCCATCAGAGGGCAGACAGACTGAAAAACACCATCACAGAAAACTAACCAATCTGATCACATGGACCACAGCCTTGTCTAACTCAATGAAACTATGAGCCATGGCTTGTAAGGCCACCCAAGATGGACGGGTCATGGTGGAGAGTTCTGACAAAATGTGACCCACTGGAGAAGGGAATGGGAAACCACTTCAGTATTCTTGCCTTGAGAACCCCATGAAGACTATGAAAAGGCAAAAAGATAGGACACTGAAAGATTAACTCCCCAGGTTGGTAGGTGCCCAATATGCTACTGGAGATCAGTGGAGAAATAACTCCAGAAAGAATGAAGGGATGGAGCCAAAACAAAAACAACACCCAGTTGTGCATGTGACTGATGATGGAAGCAAGGTCCAATGCTGTAAAGAGCAATATTGCTTAGGAACCTGGAATGTTAGGTCCATGAATCAAGGCAAATTGCAAGTGATCAAACAGGAGATGATAAGAGTGAACGTCAACATTTTAGGAATCAGCGAACTAAAATGGACTGGAATGGGTGAATTTAACTCAAATGACCATTATATCCACTACTGTGGGCAGGAATCCCTTAGAAGAAATGGAGTAACTCTCATAGTCAACAAAAGAGTTTGAAATGCAGTACTTGGGTGCAATCTCAAAAACGACAGAATGATCTCTGCTCATCTCCAAGGCAAACCATTCAATATCACGGTAATCCAAGTCTATATCCCAACCAGTAATGCTGAAGAAGCTGAAGTTGAACAGTTCTGTGAACACCTACAAGACCTTCTAGAAAAAACACCCAAAAAAGATGTCCTTTTCATTATAGGGGACCGGAATGCAAAAGTAGGAAGTCAAGAAACACTTGGAGTAACAGGCAAATTTGGCCTTGGAGTACAGAATGAAGCAGGGCAAGGCTAATAGAGTTCTGCCAAGAGAATGCACTAGTCATAGCAAACACCCTCTTCCAACAACACAAGAGAAGACTCTACACATGGACATCACCAGATGGTCAACACCAAAATCAGATTGATTATATTCTCTTCAGCCAAAGATGGAGAAGCTCTATACAGTCAGCAAAAACAAGACTGGGAGCTGAGTGTGGCTCAGATCATGAACTCCTTATTGCCAAATTCAGATTTAAATGGAAGAAAGTAGGGAAAACCACTAGACCATTCAGGTATGACCTAAATCAAATCCCTAAAGATTATACAGTGGAAGTGACAAATAGATTTAAGGGACTAGATCTGATAGACAGAGTGCCTGATGAACTATGGACAGAGGTTCGTGACATTGTACAGGAGACAGGAATCAAGACTATCCCCCAAAAAAGAAATGCAAAAAAGCAAAATGCCTGTCTGAGGAGGTCTTACAAATGGCTGTGAAAAGAAGAGAAGCGAAAAGCAAAGGAGAAAAGGAAAGATATACCCATTTGAATGCAGAGTTCCAAAGAATAGCAAGGAGAGATAAGAAAGCCTTCCTCAGTGATCAGTGCAAAGAAATAGAGGAAAATAATAGAATGGGAAAGACTAGAGATCTTTTCAAGAAAATTAGAGATACCAAGGGGACATTTCATGCAAAGATGGGCACAATAAAGGACAGAAATGGTAGGGAACTAACAGAAGCAGAAGATATTAAGAAGAGGTGGCAAGAATACACAGAAGAACTATACAGAAAAGATCTTCATGACCCAGATAATCATGATGGTGTGATCCCTCACCTAGAGCCAGACATCCTGGAATGCGAAGTCAAGTGGGCCTTAGGAAGCATCACTATGAACAAAGCTAGTGGAGGTGATGGAATTCCAGTTGAGCTATTTCAAATCCTAAAAGATGATGCTGTGAAAGTGTTGGGCTCAATATGTCAGCAAATTTGGAAAACTCAGCAGTGGCCATAGGACTGGAAAAGGTCAGTTTTCATTCCAATCCCAAGGAAAGGCAATGCCAAAGAATGCTCAAACTACCACACAGTTGCACTCATCTCACACACTAGCAAAGTAATGCTCAAAATTCTCTAAGCCAGGTTTCAACGATATGTGAACCATGAATGTCCAGATGTACAAGCTGGATTTAGAAAAGGCAGAGGAACCAGAGATCAAATTGCCAACATTTGCTGGGTCATTGAAAAAGCAAGAGAGTTCCAGAAAAACATCTATTTCTGCTTTATTGACTATACCAAAGCCTTTGACTGTGTGGATCATAATAAAATGTGGAAAATTCTTCAAGCGATAGGAATATCAGACCACCTGACCTGCCTCCTGAGAAATCTGTATGCAGGTCAAGAAGCAACAGTTAGAACTGGACATGGAAAAACAGACTGGTTCCAAATCAGGAAAGGAGTATGTCAAGGCTGTATATTGTCACCCTGCTTATTTAACTTATATGCAGAGTACATCAAGAGAAACTCTGGGCTGGATGAAGCACAAGCTGGAATCAAGATTGCTGGGAGAAATATCGATAACCTCAGATATATAGATGACACCACCCTTATGGCAGAAAGCGAAGAAGAATTAAAGAGCCTCTTGATGAAAGTGAAAGAGGAGAGTGAAAAAATTGGCTTAAAGCTCAACGTTCAGAAAACTAAGATCATGACATCCCATCCCATCACTTCATGGCAAATAGATGGAGAAACACCAGACACAGTGGCTGACTTTCTTTTGGGGGGCTCCAAAATCACTGCAGATGGTGACTGCAGCCGTGAAATTAAAAGATGCTTCTTCTCCTTGGAAGGACAGTTATGACCAACCTAGACAGCATATTACAAAGCAGAGGCATTACTTTGCCAACAGAGGTTTGTCTAGTCAAGGCTATGGTTTTTCTAGCAGTCACATATGGATGTGAGAGTTGGCCTATAAAGAAAGCTGAGCGCCAAAGAATTGATGGTTTTGAACCGTGGTGTTGGAGAAGACTCTTGAGAGTCCCTTGAACTGCAAGGAGATCCAACCAGTTCAGCCTAAAGGAGATCAGTCCTGAATGTTCTTTGGAAGGACTTATGTTGAAGCTGAAACTCCAATACTTTGGCCACCTGATGTGAAGAGCTGACTCATTTGAAAAGACCCTGATGCTGGGAAAGATTGAAGGCAGGAGGAGAAGGGGACAACAGAGGATGAGATGGTTGGATGGCATCACCGACTCAATGGACATGAGTTTGAGTAAACCTAGAGAGTTGGTGATATACAGGGAGGCCTGGTGTGCTGCAGTCCATGGGGTCGCAAACAGTCAGAGACCACTGAGTTACTGAACTGAACTGAACTGAAGAGGAACTAAAGAGCCTCTTGATAAGGGTGAAGGAGGAGAGTAAAAGAGCCAGCTTAAAACTAAATATTAAAAATCCTAACATCATGGCATCCAGCCCCATTACTTCATGGCACATTGAGGGGGAAAAGGTGGAAGTAGTGACAGATTTCCTCTTCTTGGATCTAAAATAACTGTGGATGGTGACTGCAGCCATGGAATAGAAGACATTTACTTCTTGGCAGGAAAGCTATGACAAATCTAGACAGTATGTTGAAAAGCAGAGACATTACTCTGCTGACAAAGGTTCACATAGTCAAGGCTAAGGTCTTCCCAGTGGTCACATATGGTTGTGAGAGCTGGACCATAAAGATTCAGAGCGCCAGAGAATCGATACCTTTGAACGATCATTCTGTAGAAGACTCCTGAGAGTCTTTTGGACAGCAAGGAGATCAAACCCATCAATCTTAAGGGAAATCAACCCTAAATACTCACTGGAAGGACTGATGCTGAAGATGAAACTCCAGTATTTTGGCCATCTGATGCAAACAACTGACTCATTGGGAAAGTTCCTGATGCTGGGAAAGATTGAGGAAAGAAGGAGAAAAGGGCATCTGAGGATGAGATGGCTGGATGGCATCACTGATGCAATGGACATGAACTTGGGCAAACTTTGGGAGATGGTGAGGGACAGGGAGTCCTGGTGTGCTGCAATCCATGGAGTTGTTAAGAGTTGGACATGACTGGGCGACTGAACAACAACAAGGGTCTAACTGACTAAATTCATTTAAAATTTCCCTATTTAGTACAAAGGTCTTGAGAGTTTCTCTAGAATTATATGGAATCTATGGCATTCCTCATGAAAGTGACTTGAAAGGCACAATTCAGTCAGCCTTAAGGTAAGTCCTTCCTTTCTTAAGCCTAAATTTTCTAATTGCTAAGCATTTCATTGAGGGATTAGTCACTGGGTTTGAGTTGCCTAATTGAATCAGTCATTTTCCATGCCACTGAACACAAGTCAGGACATTTCAATGACTGATGTGAGCTGAGCTGGGTGTGTATTTGGTGCATTTCTGCATGCCTCTGTCTTCAAAAGTATAGGATAAAGAACACTGACAAGATAAACAAGCAAGAGACAATTCCTGCTTTCTCGGTTACCTTGAAGTTTGCCTCTGTTTATCCTAAGCTTTAGTATTCTTATCTATTAGCCCGCTGCTTCTAGAAATCCATTTCCCAGGAATATTTGGACCTCCGGGAAATCATGGCCATTAGTGTCAACAGAAGCATCATGATTTTTTTTTTTAACATGCTTCATTGTTCTCTCTTTCATGCAAGTGGAAAAGTACAAAAAATAAATTGGAACTGGACTTTCTCTGAAGACTGTGGGGACTTGCTACTACAGACTGAACAGAAAAATTCATACTGTTCTTACAGCTTTTCACCCAGCCAGCCCTAGAACATTTGAGTGAAACAGTGGAAAACCCAGCCAAGTCCTCCAGATGCGTGATTCCAGGTAACACCAGATATTAGCGTAGATAAACATCCCATGGATCAACTGAATTTTCTACCTTTGAACTGTTTTGGTAATTTTTTTTCTCATTGCAGAAGCTTGTTTTCTGCAGCACTTCAGAACTCCAACAAGTGCCTGCTTGTGTCTCATTTTAAGAGAGAATTCCATGATTGAGTTAAAAGCCAAGAGCAAGATAGACAAGTCAGTTTCTAGTCCCTTTCTCGGTGATTTGGGAATTCGCCTGATTTGATTCCATTCACACTGCCTGTTTGCCTTCTCTGCACTCCCGGGGGTCACAACCTAGGGGTGGAGAGTGGGGTAATGACCTCCCTCCCAGCAAATGGTTCTGCAGCTGCTATCCTCACCATGGCTGGACTTTCTGGGTGAGGATAACACTGGATAACCCTAATTAAAGTCCTATCCAAGCTCAAACTTCACAACCAAACAAACCAGTTTTACAATACCCAGGAATTTAATTTGGCCTCACACTTGCAGCAGGGGGAAAAAGCAACACAAGAGAAGGAAAAAAAGCTAGCACCTCGGCCAACCGGCAGCCAGCCGCCTTCTGAACACCTTGCCAAATTGATCCAATTAAGAAACATTAGCGGTCCCAAGACAGATCTGAAGACAAAGGTTCGGATGAGACAAGCTGTTCTTGACAGCAGTTGGGGAAAACCGCAAAGTTTTCCAGCCCGGGTGAGTCTCTTCGATATTTAAATAACGAAGCAAAGTACAAGGATAACCTCAATTTGACAGCTTTTTTGTGCATCTCAGGAATAAGAAGCCAAGTCTAAAACACATCTAAACATTAATCTCAGAACAAAATTTGGTTTTAGCTTAAAAAAAAAAAAAAACCTATAGGATTTTCCTGGCTACGATGAAAGGAACCGTCTTGGCTTATTTGTACATACCCTAGGAAATTAACAAAATCGTGACTTAGATACATGTTCCCTTCCAAGTCCCTCTTACCACCAACCTCATCAAGAGCACCTTCTAAAAAAGCAGATCAAATCGTTGTAGTGAAAGACACTGGGGATGTGCTTGCATTTACTCCATGCCAGATATTTTCTTTTTAACCTAATTTTCTTTTTAAACCTAATCTGAAAAAAAGTCCTGCTAAGGCGAAGCAAGGGCCAGTTCCGGCCCTGAGCAGGGCTGTCCACTTACCTGTGATCAGCACCGCCTTTTGATCCACGGGTAACAACTCTTGACCAGAAAAGTAAGTATACATGACGAGATACAACAGGGAGAAGAGGACTAAGCCCCAGAAGAGGAACAGGCTGATCAGGTAAGTTCCTCCCAAGAGGCCCGCCAGGCAGACCACCTTTCTCCCCACCTGCCCTGGGCTCGTCTTGAGTTTGCAAAGAATTGTTCCTCCCAGCAGTGCGGTGACAGTCAGGCAGAGCCAGCCTGTCTCAGAGAAGAAAGTGCCCATTCTCGGCGACTCTGCACCCTTCCGTGCTCACGGCCAGTGAGGCAAGTGGGCAAAGGCAGTCTGGAGGCAGCCTGGGTTATATGAACGGGGAGGCAAGAAGGGAGGGGGAGAAAGCAGCCCCAGCTCACTTAAGCATACACATACAGCCACATAGTTCCTGGTGGATAATTTAAATCAGTCTGCAGCTTAATATAAATACTAGAGCACTGACTATTTGATTACTCTCCCCCCCCACGCCCACTGCACATATGACACAGATGTGTACTCACCCACAACAAACACACGCATCATTTTTTTTTTTAATCACCTCTGGAGAGATAACTAGTTGGGTAATAATTGACAGAATTCAAACTGTCTGAACTGTGAATAACGAAACCTCTAGCTCGCAGGAGATTTCTTCTCCTTTCAGAGCCTGTGGTGTGTGGGTCAGGCCTCTTTTCTGACCCAGCGGTGTGTGTGTGTGTGTGTGTGTCTATGTAAATCCAGGCAACCACTCTGGAAGATCAACTCTGGAAGGGAAACAGATCACTGATTTCCTCCGCATCTGCAACACTCCTGCCATCTCCCACTGGAGCCAGGCTGAAGGGTTGGATGGAAAGAGAATACAGAAGTAGAGGAAGAGATTCTTGGCAGAAGAGAAGTGCTTTGGTCTCACCAGAGGAAAGACAAGCCAGGGAGAGATAACGCTATAATAAAAATATGACTAATGGTTGATAGATATCTATTTGTGCCAGGAGCCATGTTCAGCTGAGACTCGATTTTCTGCCAAACTCTGCTCCAGGCAGTAGCTTTCAACAGTCAATATGCACAGCATCTCTGAACACAGTATCTCTATGAAGTAACTTCTATCACTGTAGTAATTTTACGGGTGAGGACACTGAGGCACAGAGAGCTTAAGCGACTTACCCAAGATCACACAGATGTGGAAACAAGCAGTCTTATTTCAGAGTTTTATGCTCTAACCACTCTACTGTCCTAGGGGAAAAAAATTAAAGACAATTAGTATATTATGTACTAACTCTTCTCTATTTTAGCCTCATTTGAAGCATGAAATAGTTCAAGGTGGATGTTACTATGCACATTTTACAGTGTGGAAAATTGAGGCTGGAAGAGGATAAGCTACTTAAGAATAGTGGGTCAAGACCCACAGCCATGACTCAATTTTCTCAAAAAGCAGCACTCGGGAACACTGACAATGCTGACAACCCCAAGAGGTCACCACCCCACTTGGGTTTACAGCCTCGTGTGCTCTGGGCACCTGTCTAGGGGGGACCCAGAATTCTGATAAAGCTGACTGTTGGCATCTCTGGAGAAACAAGAAAAGTCCTCAGTCTGAGGTCGGATTGGCTGTATTCAAATCCAATCTCAGCTCTGCAGCTTTAATAGCTAGGTTGTCTTGGGTGGGTGATTCTTTTTCCCTAAACCCTCATTGCCTCAGCTGTAAAACCATAAAAACACTAAGGTAAAGTGCTAAGCATATCCTGCCTGGCACACCAGAAGGAGCCTCATCAGTGCTGGCAATTTGCATTTCTTCAACAAGAGAGAAAGAACCAGGGGAGGAAAACAGAGTGCCTAGCGGCATGTAGATTTCTCACAAACCCTGGCTGAAGTTAGCACATACTGAGGGTGGGGAGGAGGTGTGGGATTGTGTTGCTGTTTAGTTGCTAAGTCATGTCTGACTCTTGTGATCCCATGGACTGCAGCCAGCCAGGCTCCTCTGTGCATGGGATTCTCCAGGCAAGAGTACTGGAATGGGTTGCCATTTCCTCCTCCAGGGGATCTTCCCGACCTAGGGATTGAAGCCACATCTCCTGCATTGGCAAGTGAATTCTCTACCACTGAGCCACCAAGGAAGCCTGAGGTCAGGGGAGAGGACTCCAGTGATGGATGATGGGGCGGAGGCAGGACTTTGGAGGATGTGTACCTAGCAGTCCATCAGGGAAGAAGGTAGGTAGAGCTTCAGATCAGAGTCGGGGAAGCTGTCTTCTGGTCTCAGATGAGCCTGAGATGAACCACTGGGCTCAGCCAGCTCAGCTGTAAAGGGAGATGAGGCCGAGCCACCTGGGCTTGGCGCTATCTCAAGACCCAAGGAGGACTAGTTCTTGGACTTCCCTGGTGGTCCTGTGGTTAATCACCTTCTGGACCATCACCTTCCAATGCAGCGGATGCAGGTACAATCCTTGGTCAGGGAGGTAAGATCTCATGTGCCTCGCGGCCAAAACAACCAAAACATAAAACAGAAGCACTATTGTAACAAATTCAATAGAAACTTCTAAAAAAATGGTCCACATCAAAAAAATCTTAAAAAGAAAATGAGGGGAGACTGGGCCTGAGATTTATTGTGCTGTGGGACCGTGAGGGGTGACGACAAAGCCATTATGGGGATCTCACTTGGGGCAATGGCCCTTCTTGTCTGCCCTCCCGGCCACAAGGACTTCAGAAGTTGTCGGCTTCAGGTCAGGGAGCTGAGGGGTAAGGATCTGAAATCCTGCTTGGTGAGCCCTGAGATCGCCCTCACTCCACACACCCCATTTCCTCCTGTCAACTGTCCACAAACCCATCCCTGGAGCTGGCACCTCATGGTCCTTGTGGCCTCATCAGCCAGGAGGATTCAATCAAGCTAGCTCTGATGTCAGATGGATTCTAGGTGAGAATGCGGGAGAGTTACGACTCTTGGCTGGGGCCGTCTGTTCTTTTTCTGGCACCTGGGGCTGGGACCTGACCCCCACGTGGGTTTTCTGACGGCACGACCACCAGAGACGGAGTGAATCTTCTCTTGGTGGCAGCCCATGTGGCTTCCCAGCTGCTCAATGCTGGGGCCCCCAAGGAAAAGGCAAAAGATGCTGTGATGTAGGGGAAGGGAGTACGCTATATTAAGAATACGAGCTTTATTTTCTTATTTCTGTTGAATGTTTTGATGTACAACGTTGTGTTACTTTCTGCTGCACAGAAAAGTGATCCAGTTATACATATAGACACATTCTTTTTATATTATTTTTAATTATTTATTATTATTGTTATTATTTTGGCTGGGCTGGGTCTTCATTGCTGGGCGAGGGCTTTCTCTAGTTGTGGCCAGTGGAGGCTCCTCTTCACTGTGGTGCACAGGCTTCTCATTGCAGCAGCTTCTCTTGCCGCAGAGCATGGGCTCTACGTACATCGGCTCAGTAGTTGCGGCAGGCAGACTTAGTTGCTATGTGCCAGGTTGGATCATCCTAGACCAGGGAGCCAACCCATGTCCCCGGCACTGGCAGGCGAAGTCTTAACCACTGGACCACCAGGGAAGTCCTGTACACGTTCTTATTTTGATTTTATTTTCCATTATAGCTTATCATAGGTTATTGAATATAGTTCTCTGAGCTCTACAGTAGGACTTTGTGGTTTACCAGACAATAGAAAGTGAAAGTGAAAATGTGAGTTGGTCAGTTGTGTCCGACTCTTCGCAACCCCATGGACTGTAGCCCGCCAGGCTCCTATATCCATGGAATGCTCCAGGCAAGAATACTGGCATGGGTAGCCATTCCCTTCTTTGGGAGATCTTCCCGAACCAGGGATCAAACCCAGGTCTCCTGCATTCCAAGCGGATTCTTTACCGTCTGAGCCACCAGGGAAGCCCTTATACTGATTAACTCCAGCCTCCCACTCCATCCGTCCCCTAACACTCTCCCTCTTGGTCACAAGTCTGTTCTTGTCTGTAAGTCTGTTTCCTGTTTCATAGATAGGTTCATTTGTGTCGTGTTTTAGATTCACATATAGTAGTATCCTATGATATCTGTCTTTCTCCTTCTGATTTACTTCAGTTAGTATGATAATCTCTAGTAACATCCATGTTGCTGCAAATGGCATTATTTCAAAGAATACGTGAACTTTAAAGACTCACAGGACTGAGTTTGAACCGTGACTCTGCCAACTTACTAGCTGTGAGGCATTGGGCAATTACCCACCCTTCCTGAGTCTCAGTCCTCTCCTCTGAAGGAGGGTAGATGGTGGTGGAAAGGGAGGGGTTTTACCATTGGGAAAACAGACATGGGACTGCAGAATTCCTGGTTGAAAACTAGTTCAATCCCACCTAATCTTTGGATATGTCTTCGTTCAGATTGAGGACTCCAGGGCCCTAGTCCATCTGAGGGGCTGCTCTACCTCTGAATGAGGACTTCTTCCATCTGACTGAGCTGAACTGGGTCTCCTGTTCGTCCCCATTACTCTATCCCAGAGCTTTCCTTGAGACCATTTTTGCTTGACCAATGTCCCATTTCTGGCAAACTTGCACTTAGCTTTCCAAGGGGGTGGTGCCAATTGGATCAAGTCATTCTTGTTAATGGTGTCAATGAGCCAGTGTGTTGCTTCCTTCTGCCAGCAGAGGTCACTTTTTGAAGGCACCTTCTGGCCCAGACGGTAAAGAATCTGCCTGCAATGCAGAAAACCTGGGTTCAATCCCTGGGTTGGGAAGATGGCAACCCACTCCAGTATTCTTGCCTGGAAAATCCCACGGACAGAGGAATCTGGTGGGCTACAGTCCATGCAGTCACAAAGAGTCAGATACAACTGAGCGACTAACACTCTGAAGACAAGATATCTTATCCCATTTCTCAACCCAGGGAAGGGGGGGATATTCTGAGAATCTGGAATGTATATTTTCTTAGAATTGATGGCTCTTGAGTTTAAAAGGGAAATTTGAAGAAGTAAAACATGGATTCTCTCTGTAACATCCCCACCAAGTGGTCATCTTGTCTACTGCCAGTATGCCTCTCATACTGAGTGCCATACAGAGGCACTCAAAAGCCTCTGTAGCCTTTGAGAACAGTTGAGAACCAGTTGAGAATAGTTCAGAGTGTTAGAAAGCTCTCCTCTAGTCTGAATTGTATCTAGTCTGAATTTTCAGAGTGTCACACAAGCCAGCTTAGTAGTCCCTGTTTCATTCAGACGTTTGAAGACTCCTGTGGTGTCTTACTTTCCCCAAGTGGGTGGCCCTCAATTCTCTCGGTTGCCCCTTATGTAAAGTAGAACATAATCTATCTGGTACTTAGTGTCTGAAGCAGCCCTAACTTTAAGAGTTCAAACATTTAAAAAACCATGTTGTTGCAGTAACTGAAGAAATGTTGTTATAATGAATGTAATAGCATGATGACAACATAATTCATCCAGTAGAGAACGATCTTGTGTGGATGTCACCATGACCCAAATGTCGAGATACGGAGACGACGGTTCTGTCATAATGGCTCATCCCACGGACATCAGGGTGGTCTTGGAGTAGCACAAGGTTTGCCGTGTTTTTCAAGCTTTGGGATGATAACTAACATTTTAAGTGCTTAGCTGTAATTGTGCAAATATTATATATCCGTTCTCTAGTTCATATTTGGGAGTGGGGAGAGACACAACAAGGTGGTGCTGGATGGAGTCTTTTCTTTCTGCCACTGAACTATGGTGGGGTGAAAATGTTGAAATCATTAATTTCAAATAGATCAGATCTAAATTTATTGTATAGGGTTTCAAAAATCCTTAGCAGCCTGGCCTTTCCTATAATAGAACTCAAGTACTTACTTCTCCTCTGAAAGGTCAGGCCCAGAAGAGGTCACAATATTTTTAGTACAGTGCAAACAACACAGAATAGAGCAAGATGATCACCTCCCCTATCCCTGAAGTGATATCTTTAGTTATATGTCCAAAGACTCATTTGGTCTTTTGACAGTAGTGTACTGTGGCTTACTCCCATTGTGTTTGCTGTCAAGTAAAATTCCAATTTTTGCAGCTTTCTTGTCATTTTAAAATCATTTTGGTGTCAAAAATATAAATGTAAGTAAATATCCATGAGTCCATGCTGATACAGATAAATGATTAAGTAAATAAATGGAGAAAAGACAAATCTCTCATGCAGAAAATTTCCAATTAATTTACATAGATACACCCACTCAAGGAGGTGGAGCAGAACTTGCACTAAGAAGTGTTGGCTGCACATAGTGGCTTCCTTCCAAAATACACAACCTAGAAGCTAAGACAGGAACCTGCCATGGAGAAACATGAACAAATTCCATCTCAGCCAGGTGACTGAGATCAACATGACCGGTGGTAAGTCACATAATGAAAATGGCACAATTATCCTTGCAGAACACTCTGCAAAACACCTGGTCAACACTCTTCGAAGCCATCAAAGTCATCAAAAACAAGGAACTGCTGAGAAACAGTCACAGCCTAGAGAAGCCTAAGGAGACATGACAAATAGATGTAACGTGGGATCTCAGATGGGGTCCTGGAACAGAAACAGGACAAGGATATCGGGTAAAAAGTATAGACTTTAGTTAATAATCAAGTATCAGCATTGGCTCATTAGCTGTGACAGACGTCCCGCAGTAATGGAAGATATAGGGGAGAATGGGTGGAAGTACAGAACTCCATAATAATCTTTGTCTGTTAATCAAACAGTTTAATTCATTTTGTTAAATGTGAGTGTTGATATATTTAGTTTAAACCCATCATTTTACTGTTTACCTTCTATTAGTCCCTTCTATTCTATATTACTTTCCTTCTACTTTTTGACTTCTTTTGCATTAATTATTTTTCAGCCCATCTTCCACCCTCCCCCCTCCTTGCATTCACAGTTACATACTTTCAAAAAATAGATTTATTTATTTGGCTACATCAGGTCTTAGTTGCATACCAGGTCTTTGATCATCCAACTCGATGCAGCATGCAAACCCTTAGTTGTGGCATGTCGGATCTAGTTCACTAACCAGGGACTGAACTCATGCCTCCTGCGTTGGGAGCACAAAGTCTTAGCCACCGGACCACCAGGGAAGTCCTTGACAGTTATACACGTTTTATGATTCTTTTAATAGTTACTTACGACACTTATCAAAGTCAACATGACTTGGCACTTTGGCACCTTATCTACACAATGCAGGACCCTTGAGCACCATAACACCATTCCACCCTTCCTGACTTGAATGCTAATGTTGTCATTAATTTTTATTACCTAGATATGTCAAATAACATATGATACTACTATATTTGTCTCATAAGTCAAATGTTTAACTAATTTTTCCACAAAGTTGTTACCTTCCGTGACTTCTCATTCTTTCTCATATCTTCATGCTTAATCCCAAGATACTTTTTCTTTGGTGTTTCCTTTAGTGTGGGGGCCAGTGAGGAAATCTCTCAATTTTTGTTTTTCTAAAAATGTCTCCATCATTTTTTGAAGAATATTTTCACTGGGTATAGAATTTCTTGTTGGCAGTTGTTTTCTTTTAGCATTTTTATGCCTTTGGGGAGATATGTTTTCTGTTTTATCTAGGTCTATTGGATAAGTTATGAAAGTGAAGTTGCACAGTCATGTTGGACTCTTTGCAACCCCGTGGGCTATAGCCTACCAGGCTCCTCTGTCCATGGAATTCTCCAGGCAAGAATCTTGGAGTGGGTTGGATTTCCATCTCCAGGGGATCTCCCCGACCCAGGGATCAAACCCAGGTCTCCTGCATTGCAGGCAGATGCTTTACCCTCTGAGCCACCAGGGAAGGCCAAACATTCAGAATGCTAAACATTCATTAAAGCTCAACATTCAGAAAACTAAGATCACGGCATCTGGTCCCATCACTTCATGGGAAATAGATGGGGAAACAGTGGAAACAGTGACTGACTTTATTTTTGGGGGCTCCAAAATCACTGCAGATGGTGACTGCAGCCATGAAATTAAAAGACGCTTACTCCTTGGAAGGAAAGTTATGACCAACCTAGATAGCATATTAAAAAGCAGAGACATTACCTTGCCAATAAAGGTCCGTCTGGTCAAGGCTATTGTTTTTCCAGTGGCCATGTGTGGATGTGAGAGTTGGACTGTGAAGAAAGCTGAGTGCCAAAGAATTGATGCTTTTGAACTGTGGTGTTGGAGAAGACTCTTGAGAGTCCCTTGGACTGCAAGGAGATCCAACCAGTCCATCCTAAAGGAGATCAGTCCTGGGTGTTCATTGGAAGGACTGATGCTGAAGCTGAAACTCCAATTGGAAAAGACCCTGATGCTGGGAGGGATTGGGGGCAGGAGGAGAAGGGGACGACAGGGCATGAGATGGCTGGATGGCATCACCGACTCGATGGGCATGAGTTTGAGTAAACTCCAGAAGTTGGTGATGGACAGGGAGGCCTGTCGTGCTGCGATTCATGGGGTCGCAAAGAGTTGGACACGACTGAGCGACTGAACTGAACTGATTGGATAAGTTCTCAGCATGATCCTAAATACCTGTCTGCTGTTACTGAAAGCAAAGTTCCTGATTCTCTTTTTATACCATCTGGTAAGACTCACCTCTCCCTGTCCTTGTATGATATGTTATTTATATAAAAGTAGAAATCCTGTTAAAAACAGGTCCACTGTGCTAGCCTCCCAGCAACATGTCATGGGGAACATGTCTACATGTATCTTCCATAGCTTTATCTAAATGTTAAAGTAAGACATTTAATAAAATATTAATTCATTCATCACATATTTATAGAGTTCATACTATGTGCCGGATGCTGTTCTAGGTACTGTGAATACAACAGTGGGGGGGGGAAAATGACTTGGTTCACACTCTCATAGAGTTTAAATTCTAGTCAGGGAAAGAGACCATTAAATAGCTAATTACAACATAGCTATGAGAGATGTACCACTGGAAATCATTTTCTCAGGTTGATATTAGTCATCTGACATGTCTTTATCTTGCCAACAATGATATCAAAAGTAACCTTGTCAAATCCTTTGCTGAAATCCAAAGTCAACATGTTTATTCATTCCACCAGTCATCAGAGTACCTTTAATCTGACATATTTATTTACTGGTCAACCATGTTAATTCCTGAGAACTGTGGATTCCTCTTCTAAGATTACTCAAACTGTTTTTTAATAAAACCCATGATGAGAATCTAATTCCCTGCTCTGGTTTGTGGTTTTCAGAAGGCATTTTCTTTCCCTTTTTAGAAAAAACAAAAACTGGGAGTGTAGGGCTTTCAGAACCCTGAAGCATTTCTCGGGATAATTAATTAATACATATATATATACATACATACCTCACAGTAACCACAAACCAAAAATTTATGATACATACACACACAGAAAAAAGAAAGGACTCCAAACATAATACTAAAAATAGTCATCAAGTAACAAGGGAAGAGAACAGAAGAAGAAAGGAACAAAAAAGAACTACAAAAACAACCCCAAAACAACAAAATGGCAATATGTACATACCTATCAACAATTATTTTAAATGTAAATGAACTAAATACTTCAATGAAAAGACATAGAGTGGCTGATGGATACAAAAACAAGAGCCATATATGTGCTGCCTATAAGAGACTCACTTCAAATCCAAAGACACTGACAAACTGAAAATGAGGGAATGGAAAAAGATATTTCATGTAAGTGGAAATGAAAAGAAAGCTGGAGTATCAATACTTATATCAGACAAAATAACTCTAAAAAAAACTGCAACAAGAGACAATAAAAAAATTGCATAACAATTAAGGAATTGACCCAAGAAGAAGATTTAACAGTTATAAATACATATACATAGCTTCCCCAGTGGCTCAGTGGTAGAGAATCTGCCTGCAATGCAGGAGACCCAGGAGATGCAGGTTTGATCCTTGGGTCAGGAAGATCCTCCAGAGAAGGAAATGGCAACCCACTCTAGTTTTCTTTCCAGGAAAATCCTGTGAACAGAGGAGTCTGGCAGGTTGCAGTCCATAGGATCACAAAGAGTTGGACAAGACTGAGTGACTGAGCATACACATAGACAGCAATGTTCATTGCAGAATTATTTACAATTGCCAAGATATGAAATCAATGCAAGTGCCCATAAATTAATGGATAAAGAACATGATATACATAAACACACATATATATACACACCCACACATACTTGCATACACACATAAACACAATGGAATATTACTCAGCTATGAAAAAAAGAACAAAATCTTCCTATTTGCAACAACATGGATGGATCTAGATAGTATTATGCTCACTGAAATGTCAGAGAAAGACAAGTACTGTATGATTTCACTTATATGTGGAAAGTAAAATAAATAAATAAATAAAACCCCAAACAAATGAATACACCTAACAAAGCAGAAACAGAGTCAGAGATATACAGAAAAAATAGGCATTTGCCAGAGGGGAGGGCTGGGAGGGGAGGAAAGAAATAGGTGGGGAAGATTAAGTACAAACTTTTAGTTGCAAAATAAGTCACAGGTGTGAAATGTACAGTTTGAGCCAATAACTGTGATTCTTGTGTGGTGACATATTGTAACTAGACTTATTGTGGTGATCCTTTTGAAATGTATAGAAATTCCAAATCAAGAAGTTTTGTAACAGGAACTAACATAATGTTATGGGTCAATTCTACTTCAAAGACAAAGAAACTTACAGAAAAAGAGATCAGATTTGTGGTTACGAGAAATGGGTGGGGGTGGGGAGGACAAATTGAAGGAAGGCAGTCAAAAGGTAAAAAGTTCCAGTTATAAGATAAATTAGTACTAATACATGATAGATACATCAAAAATTAACACAAAACTTCTTAATTTTGATCTGTACAAGATGATGAATATTCACTAAACTTACTGTGATGATAATTTCATGATGTATGTAAGCCAGATCATTACTTTTTAATTGAAGTATAGTTGATTGACAGTGTTGTATTAATTTCTGCTATACTGCACAGTGATTCAGTTATATGTATATATTCTTTTTACATTCTTTTCTATTACAGTTTATCATGGAATATTGAATATAGTTCTCTGTGCTATCCAGCAGGACCCCGTTGTTTATCCAGTCTATATGGAACAGTTTCTATCTGCTGACCTTAGCTTCCCACTCCATCCTTCCTTCGCCCCACCCCCTTGCAACCACAAGTCTGTTCGCTATGCCAATGGGTCTGTTTCTGTTTCATAGATAGGTTCATTTGTGTCATATTTTATATTCACACGTAAGTGATCTGGTGACTCAGATGGTAAAGAATCCGCTTGCCGTGCAGGAGACCTGGGTTCAATCCTTCCGTCGGGAAGATCCCCTGGAGAAAGGAATGGCTACCCACTCCAGTATTCTTGCCTGGAGAATCCCATGGACAGTTCATGGGGTTGCAAAGAGTCAGACACGACTGAGTGACTAACACTTTCATAAGTAACCTCATATGAATAGTTGTCTTTCTCTTTCTGTAAGTCAAATAAATCATTATGCTGTGCAATAAAACCAGAAGAAAAAATTTAATCCATGACTATGCCTACTGCCTTTGCATACTGTTCTGGAGAGAGTGAAGGACAGAGGAGCCTGGCATGCTGCAGTTCATGGGGTTGCAAAGAGTCAGACACGACTTAGCAACCGAACAACAACAAAAATGCCCATTGCATCAAGGTTGCTTGTAGGTAAAATCCAAATCTGGGTCTTAGCTTCATAGAGGAAGGAATCATATCTTTAGGTTCAGTAACACTTTATATTTTTAGTTTCTAGGCTGCACAACTCTTCCTGTATAATTTTCTTAGAAAATCTTCACTGTGGTTCATTCACTGGTTTTCCTGGAACTTTAACTAAATAATTAGACTGCAACTTAACAATAAAATTCCCTAAATCAGTAGTTTCCAAATTTTTTGCTTCTAATAATTTAGACCAGTAAATTATTTTTAAGATGCAAGAGATACACATGGAGTCACCAATAGTTAGTTTTGCCAAGTGGAAACACATTAAGAAATCAACTACCAACAGTCTACACAAGAAAAGATATTGTAAGACTGATAAGATGGGCATAGTCTCAGAATAAAATGTGGTTTCATACTGATTGATTTTAACCTTTTAATAAACATTCTATGTTGTCCTCCTCTTTCAGGTGTCACCCCCCCAAAAAAAAGTTGTCACCAACTGGCAGTGGTGAATTTCCACTTGGGAACCAAAATGTGAAGTCTAAGAATGGAAAAGGTCTTGCTCTTAAGACGATAGGATTTCATGCTTAAGAGACGTAGGAAATAAGTTATGGGTTCTGTGGATAGGAAATAGCATCCCAGTTGTTAAAAATTTTGGCCGCACTGGGTCTTCATTGCAGTTCCCAGGCTCAGTAGCTGTGATACTTGGGATTTCCTAGTTGAGGCGCGTGGGTTTATTTGCTCCACAGCATATGGGAACTTAGTTTCCCAACCAGGGACTGAACCGCAGCCGCTGCATTGGAAGGTGGATCTTTAACCACTGGCCCACCAGGGAAGTCACAACCCCAGCGTATTCATCTCTGTTCTTGTTTGGGGGCCCATCCCCTTCTTGACTCTTAGTACTGACCACAGCAAGGGGCAATAAACAACAAGCACCAAAATATGGAAAGGCCAGATACACACACACACACACACACACACACACCCCTCTAAGTTCCATAAGTATGTTTGAGCAGATCACGAGGTAGTTCTCCTCCTGCCAAGTGGGTTCGTAATCTCAACTAGAAAAAGATTTCAATATTCCTCTGCCACCTGATGGTAATTTTGGCTTTATGTTCACACAGATATATAACTCGGATATTTCCAAGTCTGGCTTTCTGAGACCTTCTTTCTCTCTCGTAAGGCTAGAGTCCTAATGCCTCATCAGAACTCAACATTATCCCTGAGGATTTGGGAGGAGTTCCATTTCTCACAAAGCCTTTCTTGCCACCAGTAGGTTCAGGGAGGTCTGGCTCCTATAGGAAATTGGGTTCCCTTGGACCCCAGAGATTCCCTTCAGGCTACTGCATGTGACTCCGAGCTCGGAGCCTTCCCTTCACCCGACAGGAAGACGGCCCCGATTGTGGTCCGCAGAAAGGTGAGTCCGGACAGGCAGAAAGGTGAGTCCGGACAGGCTGCACGGTTCAACACCCTGTCCCACGGTCTCCCGCCGGAAGGCAAGGCTCCCGCCTAGGACGGACCTTCGCTGTGAGCTGCAGGGTGGGAGGCGGCCACAAGGGGGCGGCACAAGGACCACAGAGCCGCAGGGCTTCCACCCCTACTCTGAAACCCCTTGGCCCTGCTGGTCTGGAGCATTTTCTCAGGCTGGTCCTCTCCCCAGGACTCGATTCTGCTTGCTTCCGGTACTTTTGTGCTAATAAAATAATTGACTGGAACAGCAACCAGTGAAACAAACACAAGTTTACCCGTCCTGGTTGCAGCCCAGGTGAGGCGCCGACAACCTTCTTGCTGGGCTTTTCCATCACCCCTGGAGCAGCCCCAAGGCGGGACCCGAGGGCTCGTGGACCCGTGACCAGATGACCATTGATTTAATCTAAACTTGCTGTGAGGAACCTGAGGAGCAGAGGGGGGATAACATTTTTTGCTAGAATCATACAGATAAGGGCGGCTTCCCAGGTGGTGCAGTTGGTAAAGAATCTGCCTGCTACTGCAGGAGATGCAAGAGACCTGGGTTTGATCCCTGGATAGGGAAGATCCCCTAGGGAAGATCCCCTGGAGGAGGAGATGGCAACCCACTCCAGTATTCTTGCCTGGAAAATTCCATTAACAGAGGAGCCTGGCAGGCTACAGTCCATGGGGTCTCAAAGAGTCAGACATGACTGGGCAGTTGAGCACACACACACACACACACACACACACACATACACAGTGAGCATCAGAATTTGATATAAGACCAGGGCTCTTGCTCTGTGTGTGTGTGGGGGGGGGGTGTGTGTGGGTGTGGGTGTGGGTGTATATATGTGTATGTGCATATATGTATATGTAAGTAGGTATGAATATATATGACTCTGTGTATATGTATGTGTGTGTGGGTATCTGTGGGAGTGTATATGTGTACGTGTGGGGGTGGTCGTGTCTCTGTATGTGTGTGAGTGTATGTATGTGTGCCTGCTTTGTGTGTGTGGAAGGCTGGTGTGAGTTCCATCCTTGTTCCATTACAACTCTCAAGCCCAGCTGCTAAGCATCTCCTTGAGCTCTGCAGACTGTAAACTGGAGATAATATTAATAACATCTCCTTCATTGTGTTCTTAGGGGGATTGTATGAGCTCGGTGCTTAAAGAAGTCTTTCTTATCTCTCTTTGCTATTCTCTGGAACTCCGCATTCAGTTGGGTATATCTTTCCCTTTCTTCTTTGCCTTTTGCTTCTCTTTTTTCTCTTCTCTTCTCTTCTCTATGTGTAAAGCCTCCTTAGACAACCATTTACCTTCCTGCATTTCCTTTTCTCTGAGATGGTTTTGGTCATCACCTCCTGTACGATGTCATGTACAGGCTAAGTGTTTTGTACAATGTCAGGTCCAAAGCGCTCATTCAACAATGGTTAACTTCAATGGTTGACTTCAGGAATCTCAACCTTATTTGTGAGTCAGAAGATCATCCTGACCTTCATTTTCTTTACATTTTCAATGACATTTCTACCCATGGAGACTACAGACAACTTTGCCTTTAGGAAACACGTATGACTGTAAATCGAAGAGTGAAGCAATGAGGGTGGAGTGAGGTACTAAAGTCAAATAATAACAGGTTGCTGTAATAATTGGTGTTTGTCTATTTCATGGTTCATCGATTATTTACTAAGTGTCCATTCAGCACCAATAATTGGAAATATGACCTTCCTTGTCCTTGAGGGACTCTGTGAGTAAAGGAGTAAGGTGTACTCATGAATCCATTGTCCTTTCCTCCCATACATTGTGTAACAGAGCAATAATATTAGTAAAGGGACATCTTGAAAGATGCATAAATCCATTTGGATTTATCTGCTTGGAGACTGACAAGGGTTCTCCATCTACATAGCTCCACTTCTGATGAATACATTAAGGAATCAACTCCAAAACTTTCTGTTTCCAAATATTCCTCTCTCTTCTTAATCTACCTCTTAAATGTCTTGGTGTTAGTCCCCATCTCCTGCCTCCACTTCCCTTCCTCACTCTTAGAAAGGAGTGGAGTGTGAGAATTCTACCCTGAATAAAGGGGATAATGACATGAATGCCCCACTCTCACCAGACTGAATGTTTTCTCTGCTCCTTCCCACAAGCAGACTTCCCTGGTGTCTCAGACGGTAAAGCGTCTGCCTACTATGTGGTAGACCTGGATTCAATCCCTGAGTCAGGAAGATCCTCTGGAGAAGGAAATGGCAACCCACTCCAGTACTCTTGCTTGGAAGGTCTCATGGACGGAGGAGTGTGGTAGGCTACAGTCCATGGGATCGGAAAAAGTCGGACACGACTGAGCGACTTCACTTTCACTCTCACTCTCCCACAGCAGAAGGGAGGCCATGCATCCCCTTCGGCGCTGATCAGCCAGGCCAGAGAAACATCCCCATCAAGCAGAGCTGCAACAGGGCCTCTGGAAGCAATTCTTGAGTGTGGTCTAGAGATAGCAACTGCTTTTCATTGATCCATGACGAGATGATGATCATCAGCAAGGACAACATACTAAACTTTCTTAAGACTGAATTCATTTCATTTTAAGTATTATCAGTGGAGAGTATACCCTTCCTCTCTTTTTGTCATTAAGATATCTTTTTGTGTATGAAACAGTGGTGATAGGATATCACAGTTTAGTTGTTGTTTTGTTTTTTTCTTAGTTTGGTTATTTTTTTTTAATATATTTAATTTCCTTTCTTTTAAAAAAGTATTTGTATTTTTGGCTGTGCTGGGTCTTAGTTGCAGCATACAAACTCTTAGTTGCTGTGTGCGGGTTCTAGTTCTCTGATTGAACCTGGGCTCCCTGCCCTGGGAGCAGGGAATCTTAGCCACTGGACCACCAGAGAAGCCCCTTGGTCGTTGTTTCTGTTTTGACTTCCTTGGCAAAATTAAAAGTTGGCAAACCAACACGTCTCCCCAGATTTTGATCTGAAATTTTAGCAGGGTTCAAAATTCAAAAATGTGACAGTCCCGCTAACACACCGCATGGTGGATCTGAGTAAGACAAACCTTGGGTATAAATCCAACTCTGTTACTTCCTTGATTGCATGAACTGCCCTGTCTTGTCTGAGCCACAGACTGCTCACCAACTGTTCAGTTGCTCAGTCATGTCCAACTCTTTGCGACCCCATCGACTGCAACAGGCCAGGCCTTCCTGTCCATCACCAACTCCCAGAGTTTACTCAAACTCATGTCCATTGAGTCGGTGATGCCATCCGACCATCTCCTCCTCTGTCATCCCCTTCTCCTCCCGCCTTCAGTCTTTCCCAGCATCAGGGTCTTTTCCAATGAGTTGACTTTTCATATCAGGTGGCCAAAGCATTGGAGTTTCAGCTTTAGCATCAGTCCTTCCAGTGAATATTCAGGGTTGATTTCCTTTAGGATTGACTGGTTGGATCTCCTTGCAGTTCAAGGGACTCTGAAGAATCTGATGCCTTTGAACTGTGGTGCTCATCAATAGTGGAATAATAATTTGTACCTCATATTGGTTATAATCTGTGTGTAAGTGACCTGGGATATTAGAGTCTTTTATGGCAACCTTTATACAAATATCTTTTTAGCCTCAGCAAAAACTCTTGCAATAGAATTTTTTCACTCTCTGTCCCTTCTTGGAATTTACAAATTGAAAAATAGGAGCCACAGGCAACCAGTATACTGCTTGGTGTGGACTCTTTCCTACGGTCATGGCTCCCAGGCTGAAGGTTCACAGAAGGAGACATGCTGACATCTGTATCTCCAGAAGGGAGATTAAATCTCAGATGAATCTGTAAGAAAGAAGACATTTCAAAATTTGAGAGCACAGCTGAATGCCAAAAGTAAATTATACCATAAGCCAGATGTTCCAGGAACTTCTTTTCCTTTTTTTTTTTTTTTTTTTGCCTAAAGGAAAAGTTTTAGTTCATAAAGAAAACAATGAGCAAAAATAGTTATCACAGAAGTGTTCATGGTTATTTGAAATGAGACTATTTGAAAATAATCAAAGAGGTGCACAATGATTTACAGAAAAGTTGTTCATTTAAGTGTTATTTATCATGTGTTAAATGCAGAAACATCCTAAATGGCTTACCATATAACCAGATATGTTATATAAATTACGGCACTTTCATTTGATGGACTGCTATACAGTCATTAAAATTGTGTTATTGGAGAATATTTAATGTCTTGAGGAAAGGTTTGCAATATTTTTGAGCACAGAGAGCAGGTTGCAAAGTAAAATATATAATGTGATCATATTTTACGCCCTTATCATACAGATATCAGTTGGAACTTCTTAAACTTTGGGATCCAGAGAAGATTGGCTCAAATTCCCAGTCCCACAGCCTGGGGAAGTAAAAGCCTCACCAAGATTTCTCCAAGGTCCTAAGGACCTACCTTCTCACTGTTCCTTCTGCTTCTTTAAGTCATGGTTTCTCTCTACCATTTTGAATTCAATGTGAAACCCAACCTCTCTTTTCTATTTGCAAAACAAAACTGAAAGCAGTAAAGTCAACTGTATTGAACTTCCTTCTACCTTCAGTGGCTTTGGAGTTCAGGTAGCAGAGATGGACAGGATGGAGGAAAAATTCTACCACTGTAGTGGACTGAATCATTAGCATATGTCCAGGTCCTAAATCCATGAACCTGTGAAGGTGACATTATTGGAGAGGAGGGGGTCTTTGTGTATGTAATTAACATAAGGATCTCTAGATAAGATCATTCGGGATTAAGACAGCCCCTGATTCCCAGGACAGGTATCCGTGTAAGACAGAACAGAGACCCAGGGAGATGGGTTGAACGCCCTGGAAAGATGGAGGCAGAAACTGGAGTTATGGCGCCACAGCCAGGGAATACCTGGAGACACCAGAAGCTGGGAGAGACCAGGAAGTTCCTCCCCTAGAGCCTTCAGAGGGAGCATGGCTCTGCCCATACCTGAAATTGGGGCTTCTAGTCTTCTGAACTGTAAGAGAACAAATGTCTGTTGTTTAAGCCACCAACTGAAACAGCAGAGAGTGAGAAAGCTGGCTTAAAACTCAACATTCAGAAAACTAAGATCATGGCATCTGGTCCCATCACTTCATGGCAAATAGATGGGGAAACAATGGAAACAGTGACAGACTTTATTTTGCTGGGCTCCCAAATCACTGTGGACAGTGACTGCAGCCATGAAATGAAAAGATGCTTGCTCCTTGGAAGAAAACCTATGATCAACCTAGACAGTGTACTAAAAAGCAGAGACAACAACCTTTGCCAACAAAGGTCCGTATAGTCAAAGCTATGGTTTTTCCGGTAGTCGTGCGTAGATGTGAGAGCTGGATCATAAAGAAGGTTGGATGGCATCATCAACTCAGTGGACATGAATTTGAGCAAACTCTGGGAGATAGTGAAGGATGGGGAAGCCTGGCGTGCTGCAATTCATGGGGTCACAAAGGGTCACACGTGACTGAATGACCGAACAACAACCACAAAGCCACCAAGTCTGTGGTCATTTATTATGGAAGAGCCAGGAAACTAACACAATCCCTTAAGTGTGTGCAACAGTAAAGGGACCTGTACCTACTAACAGGGGCCTAGGTGTCCTCCCACCATCACAGCAGAGAGTGTCACCGCCCTCGTGGATGCTCCTTTAAGCGTCTCTCACTCTCTTTAGCCCCCGCCTCTTCCTCCTTCCCTTCCTATCCCGTAGACTCGCATTTCTCCTCCTTCCGTCCTGTAGAACTCTCTGCTCACAGCTCACTCTAATGCCCCAACTCACATGTCCCAAACTTGCTTAACCACATCCTTCCCATCTCACTGAGGGCAAGGCCGCCCTTCCAGTGGCACAGCGCTGGATTCCCCTTCACTCTGAGCTCTGACTCAGTCAGTTCAGTCGCTCCATCGTGTCCGATTCTGCGACCCTGTGGACTGCAGCACGCCAGGCTTCCCTGTCCATCACCAACTGCCAGAGCTTGCTCAAACTCGTGTCCGCTGAGTCGGTGATGCCATTCAACCATCTCATCCTCTGTCGTCCCCTTCTCGTCCTGCCTTCAGTCTTTCCCAGCATCAGGGTCCTTTCCAAGGAATCAGTTCTTTGTATCAGATAGCCAAAGTATTGGAGCTTCAGCTTCAGCATCAGTCCTTACAATGAATATTCAGGACTGATTTCCTTCAGGATTGACTGCTTGGATCTTCCTGCAGTCCAAGGGACTCTCAAGAGTCTTCTCCAACACCACAGTTCAAAAGCATCAATTCTTCGGTGCTCAGCTTTCCTTATGGTTCAACTCTCACATCCATACATGACTACTGGGAAAACCATAGCTTTGACTAGATGGACCTTGGTAGGCAAAGTAATGTCTCTGCTTTTCAATATGCTGTCTAGGTTGGCCATACCTTTTCTTCCAAAGAGCAAGCGTCTTTTAATTTCATGGCTGCAGTCACCATCTGCAGAAATTTGGAGCCCAAAAAAAACAAGTCTCTCACTGTTTCCACTGTTTTCCCATCTATTTGCCGTGAAGTGATGGGACCAGATGCCATGATCTTTGTTTTCTAAATGTTGAGTTTTAAGCCAACTTTTTCACTCTCCTCTTTCACTTTCATCAAGAGGCTCTTTAGTTCTTCTTCACTTTCTGCCATAACGGTGGTGTCATCTGTGTTTCTGAGGTTATGGATATTTCTCCTGGCAATCTTGATTGCAGCTTAAGCTTCATCCAGCCCAGCATTTCTCATGATGTACTCTGCATATAAGTTAAATAAGCAAAGTGACAATATTCACCCTTGACATACTCCTTTCCTGATTTGGAACCTGTCTGTTGTTCCATGTCCAGTTCTAACTGTTGCTTCTTGACCTGCATACAGGTTACTCAGGAGGCAGGTAATGTAGTCTGGTATTCCCAACTCTTTAAGAATTTTCCACAGTCTGTTGTGATCCACACAGTCAAAGGCTTTGGTATAGTCAATAAAGCAGAAATAGGTGTTTTTCTGGAACTCTCTTGGTTTTTCAATGATCCAGCCAAAGTTGGAAATTTGATATCTGGTTCCTCTGCCTTTCCTAAATCCAGCTTGAACATCTGGAAATTCACAGTTCACATACTATTGAAGCCTGGCTTGAGAATTTTGAGCATTACTTCACTAGCATGTGAGATGAGTGCAATTGTGTGATAGTTTGAACATTCTTTGGCATTGCCTTTCTTTGGGATTGGAATGAAAATTGACCATTTCCAGTCCTGTGGCCACTGCTGAGTTTTCCAAATTTGCTGGCATATTGAGTGCAGGCACTTTCACAGCATCATCTTTTAGGATTTTAAATAGCTGAACTGGAATTCCATCACCTCCATTAGCTTTGTTCGTAGTGATGCATCCTGACTCAACCCACAACCCATCCATCAACAATCTTGTGGGCTATGACTTCAGAATTTACCCACTACCTGACAAATACGCTGCTACTCACCTGGTCCACTTGACCATCACCTCCTGCCTGGATGACAGCAACAACTCCCTCATGGGTCCCTCTGGTCCACCCTGTCTCCCTGTAGTCTGTTCTCAACCCAGCCCTGTAGAAATCCTTTCATAACCTTAGTGCTATCATGTCACTCATCTGCTGAAAACCTGGGTCAGAGCCAAAATCTCTAAATGGCTCCAGGCTAGATGACTCAGCTCTTGTTGTTTTTGATCTCTGACTTCTATCCCCTTATTCATTCCATTCTAGTCACAAGGGCCCCCTTGCCAACTCCTCCAACACACAGGCTGGATCTTGCCTTGGAGCCTCACTTCAGCTCTTTCCTCTGCCAGGAAAACTCTTGTCCATTTGCTTATTTCCCTCTCCTTCTATGATTCCTTCTTCAAAGTCTCCGCTCAGTGGACCCCGCCCCCACCTCCCTTCCCCTCAACATGCTGTAAATTTTCTCATGAAAGCCTAAGTAACAAACTTGTGGCAACAACAAGGGCTACAATCTGTCTATTCTTTCTTTCTACCAAAAATGAAACAGTTGTCATGAGAATGTTGTTATGTTTATTCAAACTGAAATACAAACTCATTTTTTTTTTTCTAACAGATGATCATTAAATGTAATTTGGGGCATATAACTCAGAAAGAATTCAAATACTTTGATCTGCCTGATTGATTTCATAATGTGGAATGGCTTTGCTTATGATATGTTGAATATTTTCCATAAGTTAAATGAGGTAAATCTTCACTTACAGAGTTGTTTTAAAAGATAGTTAAGACACATGGTAAGACTGTGTTCACAAGATTGCATTTGTGTTGAAATGAACACTCTTTTGATTTACCCAATTCTGAGAACACTTAGTTAAATACGATCCTTCTGAATGAACCAGTGACAGGTCATTCCACAGGGCGATCTCATGGATAGGCAGGAAGCCTTTCTCCTGGTATATTCTCTGAATCTTCCAGATTCCCAACATCCTGTGGTCCATGTTGTGCCTTTGGTCCCCAACATCCTCCCTTGTATTGCTCCATTTCATGTCCTTCTCTCTTATCAAAGGCTCTCTTTCAGCTTCATCTCATTTCACAGGACTTGGGGGAGTGATACAGGGGCCAGGTGTCTTTGGATCCTGGGAGTGAAGGAAGGGAGTAAGCAGGCAGCTTCAGAATGGAGATGATCAGATCTTACAGACCACCAAGGTTAGCTTGCTGATCCACTGGAATGTTCCTCTGATTAGGAAGCCATCAGGAAAACAGTGAACATAGAAGAAACGGAAAGAGAGAATAAGACCAAGAGACTTGGCAAGGCAAAATAAAACTCAAATGAAAATGAAGGGGAAAAACGAAGTATGAAAATGGTACGGCCAATGTCAGGTGTTGTTGGAGATGAGGGATTCACTTTTGGATATCGGGTTAAGATAAATGGACCATTCCCATAAATACATCCCAGTGCCTGTTCATATATATTTGGGAAATGTCAGCTCAGGGTTCAGAATTGAAACTAAGAGAAATGAAGTGTTCTTTTAAGTGAAGGATGTAGACATGAAAGAAAAAAACACTCAAGATTCAGTCTTAGGTTTTAACCCAGTTAGGAGGTGGGAAGAAAATACAAAGTTTCTGAAGAAAGAAAATGGAGAGGAAAGGATGAAGGGGGATGAGAAGACAGAGAAGAACGTAAATACCGAGTGTTAAGGAGAAGGGATTCTGTATGAAAAATTTAGGGTAAGCAATACTGTCTGTGGCAGAGTAATTCAAATGAATGACGACAAGAATGCGAAGCTTCTTTACAAAAAGAAAAATCTAAACAAATGGTAAATTTTGATTTGTCTTATATAACTGAATCCCTAGTGAAACATCTGTGTGAGAATTGCATTTAGTATCATGTAATGAACTCACAGCATTCACAACACTTGCCTTTGGTTTTATAGATGGATCTGAATAGCTTATACGTTGCTTTTCAAGAAACGCCACCTGAATGTTCCTTACAAACAAAGATGGAGAAATAAAAGGAACTTCATCTCGGTCCTGTGCACCACCTATTCATATTACATCGTGCTGCCATGGTCTCTGAGGGAAGAGAACATTTGGGTATGCTGTGAGTTAGGTAAACACCCACTAAATATTGATGCAAGCATAATTAGAATGACTGAAATAATCCTGGCGTAAAATTACCCTCACAGTTAGAAGAGACAAAATGAAGTAATTTGATCACGAAAATTAATACAGGTCAACTCTCACTTTTCAATGCAGCTAATTGAAAACCATCTATTATTCAAACCTCTTTCCCTCCAGGTTTGTACTTTTTTTCTCCTTGCCCTGAGAAAGAGGGCAGGGAGAGGAGTGCCCCAGGGAAAAACTCTCCTATCGAGATGGTGGAGCAAGAGAATCATTTTTATTTTTCTAAGGCAGTGGCTCCTAAACCTTTCCCTGTATTGATTTTGCCACCCATGGCACATTTTTGTGGGCATGTCCAGGGTGAAAGGACAGCTGGTCCTCTTTCACTCAATGTTGAAATGACGAAACTGGCATTTATTGTAGTTGAAATCCTTTTTGAGTAACAGTTTTATTGAGATATAATTCACAGATCATACAATTCACCCATTTAAAGTGCACAAATCAGTCGGTTTTAGTATTTACAGAAGTATGCAACTGTTACCATATTTTATCACCACCACCCGCCCCCCCCCCCGCCTCAAATGCCTACAGGTAGTTCCTGAGATCACTTTCCAAATGAACTACTTGCACTTGAATCCTTGCCTCAAAATCTGCTTCTGTGGAAACTCAAGCTAGAACAGGTAGTTCTCCCACAATCCAATCACCGGAATTCCTAGCAAAGTCTATTCTGAGGCATGTCACTCGCTCCTAAGAGAACTCCCCACATAGAATAAGGAAATATTGATGGGGTTTGTGCTTTATTTCCTAAAGGGAATTCAAAAGAAGCAGGTCTAAGACTTCCCTGGTGGTGCAGTGGATAAGAATCTGCCTCCCAATGTAGGGGACACAGGTTCCATTCCTGGTCCAGGAAGATTCCACATGCCAGGAACAACTAAGCCCAAGCTCCATAACTACTGCCCGCACACTCTAGGACCCATGAGCTGCAACTAATGAAGCCCGTGAGCCTAGAGCCTGTCCTTCTGGAGGGGTGGGGAGATGCATCTCTCTTTCCTAGTTGGTATTGCCATAATAATCCTTTCTCTGTGGCCCTAAGAAGCAAGTCGACAAAGTTGGTTTGCACAGGTTGAGCATCTTATTCATAGTTCTTGTTGTTTAGTCGTTAAGTCAAGACTGACTCTTTGCGACCCCATGAACTGCAGCACACTAGGCTTCCCTGTCCATTACCAACTCCCAGTGCTTGCTCAAACTCATGTCCATCGAGTCGGTGATACCATCCAACCATCTCATCTTCTGTCGTCCTCTTCTCCTTCCTTCAATCTTTCCCAGCAACAGGGTCTTTTCCAATGACTCAGTTCTTTGCATCAGGTGGCCAAAATATTGGAGCTTCAGCTTCAGCATCAGTCCTTCCAATGAATATTCACGACTGATTTCCTTTAGTGTTGACTGGTTTCCTTTAGGGTTGACTGGTTTGATCTCCTTGTAGTCCAAGGGGTTCTCAAGAGTCTTCTCCAAAACCACAATTCAAAAGCATCAATTCTGTGGTGCTCAGCCTTCTTTATGGTCCAACTCTCACATCCATTCATGATTACTGGAAAAAACTATAGCTTTGGCTATACAGACCTTTGTCAGCAAAGTAATGTCTCTGCTTTTTAACATGCTATCTAGGTTTGTCATAGCTTTCCTTCCAAGGAGCAAGTGTCTTTTAATTTCATGGCTGCCATCACTGTCCACAGTGATTTTGGAGCCCAAGAAAAGAAAATCTGTCACCACTTCCACTTTTTCCCCTTCTATTTGACATGAAGTGGTAGAACCAGATTCCATGATCTTAATTTTTTTTTTTTGATGCAAAAGCAGTGAGGAACTTTATTACAAGCTTGAGCAGGGACTCCCTCCACACAACCTAATGACCATGCAGAGAGAGCCCTGAGTGATGGCGGCGATCTATTTTTATACCGTATAGTGGGGGAAACGGGAAGCTTAAGGGGATTGGTTAATTCTTTAACTAAGGATGTCTTGTTAGCTACTGATTGGTGGGTTAGAGTAAGAGGGTGAGGGACTTCCTGTCCTCCCCTGATTGGCTCGTTGAGTTTCTTTGTCTTAAAGTTTTGTTTTCTCTCCTGGGGGCGGGGGGTTTACTCAAAATGGCAGTGCTATGTTAAAATGGAGTCGTTTGGGTTTCACACTTCACATTTCCCCCTCTCTTTGTTTCTATGGAAGGCCCAATAATGGGTCTTCTACAGAGTCAACTATATCCCATGATCTTAATTTTTAAATGCTGAATTTTAAGCCAGCTTTCTCACTCTCCTCTTTCACCTTCATCAAGAGGCTCTTTAGTTCCTCTTCAATTTCTGCCATTAGGGTGGTATCATCTGCCTATATGAGATTGCTGGTATTTCTCCTGGCAATCTTGATTCTAACTTGTGACTCATTCAGCCTGGCATTTCACATGGTGTACCCTGCATGTAAGTTAAATAAGCCACAGGAAGAGAACTGGTCAAATGGGAGAAAGGGGAGCTGAGAGACAGGGAGATGGAACTCTGATGATGTTTAAGACTCTGAAGCTAGATCCAACTTTTGAGCTTCCAGCTACAGCAGCCAATCACTTATACCTTTGATCTACCCATGTTGGGGTAGATTTCTATGATTTGCAACCTGATTAACATGGTTGGTATCTACATTCTTCAATCTCTGAAAACAGTAAAGAACAGAAGTGGCAAAGGCAAGCTTCACTATCTCTGGGGGTCTTTTGTGTTCTAATAAGAAAGCTTCAAATGCTTGAGCCCTGAGCAGAGAACCCTTGGCCAAGATACTCAAAATAACATGTAGTTTTAATCAGTGCTATGTAAATAGCTTAATCCAAGAAGGAAAAAGAAAAACCATTGACCCAAATAGGATATTGGTAATTCTGAATAAGTGCTACAAATGCTTATAAAAGAACGTGTAATCGCTGAATAAATGAAATACAAACATCTATTTTGTTACTTGGAGAGTTCTTTAATACATAATGGGGAAAACGGTGTATTGAATGCACTGTAAGCAATAAATGCCTGTTTCCTTTTCTAAAACAAATCAATTATTGAAACCATTAACCACCATGTAAATGTAACTCTATTTTTTTCCCATTTATTTCTCCCTTTTGAATCTTTCTCATTAGTGGAAGGAAATAGGTTTATCCAGCAGATGGAGCAGCATGGTGGAATGAGCATGGAGTGGAGTGGGATTTGGACGCCTTGCCTGTTAACCCCAGCTCTGCCAATTACTAGTTCTGTGACCTTGGGTAAGTCACTAAATCTTACCTGGGTTCCAGGTGTGGCAAGAGACCACTGTCTGGAATCTCTTACCCACATCTGAGAGTCGTAGTGATAAAAACCTTTTAGGACAGCGTCTCTCAGTCTTTATCATTCATAGGAATTCCCTGGGGACTTCCAAATTTCACAAGACCTTTGCAGATTCTTGTTATGTTTGAAGTGGGATCCAAGATCTGCATTTTGAATAAGCTCCCAAGTGATGCTGATGTGGCTGCCTTCACACTTTGGGGAAACAAGGTAGAGGGTACCTTCCAGGCTCACAATGATTTTCCTTCTTCTAGAAACTGCCCTGGATTTTAGTGGTGGGCTATTAATAGTTGCTCTTATACCTGCTTGCCATAGCTGTATCCCCATAGCTTGTTCCCCCTTGCCACCTCTGCTACATTAGAGGTGATTTCTGACCCAACCAGGGTCAAAAGAAGGTCTCATCTGCAAATCTGGTTTTGAACAGACAACCAGAGTTGGGACATTCACTCACTTGATCATTCATTCAGCAGTTCTTTTCAAATTCTCTCTATGCCAGATACTCTAATGAGCAGAGGAGATATACTAGTTCGATAAAGCAGGTCTCTGGCCTCACAGAGCATTCATGATAGTACTGTACAAGATAATTTCAGATAAGCTAAGTGCTTTGAAGTGATTGGAGGATTTCAAAGGTTGCAGGGGACCTACTTTAAACAGAGGTGCTGGGGAAAGCCAAGGTCTCACTTCCCTTTCTACAATGACCTTGGTGGACACAGGTTGAATACAAATGAAAAACATAACAATTGAAAGAAGGCTGGGTCCCTGGTGATTGTGTGCAGGAGAGCCACTCTCCCCTGCAGATTAATTGACCTATGATGAGAATGAAAAAGAAACTTTTATTGCATTAAACCACTGAGATTTCAGGATTTATCTATTACAGAAGCTAGCACTGCTTACCATAGTACATAAATTATTGAACTCTTTCTGAGATTCTAAAAGTTGCCATTTTTTTCACTTATATTTGCTGGAGCTATTCTCTACTGGGCTTCCCCGGTGGCTCAGTGGTAAAGACCCGCCTGCCAATGCAGGAAATGCAGGAGACGCAGATTCGATCCCTGGGGCAGGAAGATCCCCTGTAGAAGGAAATGGCAACCTGCTCCAGTATTCTTACCTGCAGAATACCAAGGACAGAGGAACCTGGCGGGCTACAGTCCATGGGGTCACAAAGGAGTCAGACATGACTTAGTTACTAAACAAGGACACCAAAATTCTCTACTACTTGAAAGAATCTTAACAGATACAATTTCTGTGGAAATCTGATGAGCTAATAGTACAAACTATTGGACATCTGTGAGGAATCATAACTGTAAACTGGTTTTTCTGAAATGTATCCACTTTCTGGATATATTATTAGGGGAAAAAATTTTTTTTAAGGTTTGACATGTAAATTAATACTGAGGTCAATTTTTTTCCTGGTCATTTCTATCTTCAAATTCTTGTTCAGATCTTTATAAAATCAACTCATTAAATTGCAGTGGGTAGAAATTAAGGAAGCAATTGTAAAGTTTATTATTTTCCCTTAAAACATAAGTGCTTAGATTTTAAAAGTGTCCTTGGTGGCACAATGGTATTAACATTTAAATTTGCCACATTTCTTCTTATGGGCCATCAACAGGCAGTAAACCTGGGCATCTCTTAGAGATGAATTTCCCCAAAGGATGTCTGTCTTACATACTGCATCCTCAGAGGGATATTTTCTTCCTTGGCTGCTGGTCCCAAGAGCATATTGCCGGTCACCTCACTAGCCTTCCTCTTCCCCTCTTCTAATCTTTATGAATGCTGGGAAGGCAGAGAAAAGCTGTTCCTTAGGACTACTTGCGACAACCATATCTCAGTCTCCTAAGACTTATGGCTGGATCACACTTGAGGACAACACAGATAGGATCAGAGAGGAATGACTCAAGAGGTCAACACTGGGGACTCGGCTTTCCTCCTGTGGCCTTCATCAATGTTTATATCCCCGGGCTTGAGGTTTTCTTTGTGATTTTGTGTTCTCACTGAAAATTTAGCAGTAAATGACTTACATCATATGAGCTTACTGGAGTCTGCATGTGGCAACAGCAGTGTATGAAGTCAAAACTCCTATCCTTTGAGCCATCAAAATGAAGTCTTCCCCAGCCAGGGGTCAAGTCGTGTGTGTGTGTGTGTGTGTGTGTGTGTGTGTGTGTGTGTGTGTACACAGAGTCTGCAGGTTTCCATGGAACCAGACTTGTGATGAGGAGAAAAAGATGGGCCTCTCCAGGACACCTTTGAATAAGGATGTCAACATTCCCTTCTATGTGGCTTTAAAGTCTTTGGTTACTTCAGCAACAAAGGTTCAGTTCAGTTCAGTCACTCAGTCGTGTCCGACTCTTTGCAACCCCATGGACTGCAGCACGACAGGCCTCCCTGTCCATCACCAACTCCCAGAGCTTGCTCAAACTCATGTCCAGTGAGTCAGTGATGCCATTCAACCATCTCATCCTCTGTCATCCCCTTCTCTTCCCACCTTCTATCTTTTCCAGCATCAGGGTCTTTTCCAAGGAATCAGTTCTTTGCATCAGGTGGCCAAAGTATTGGAATTTCAGCTTTAGCATCAGTCCTTCCAATGAACATTCAGGACTGATTTCCTTTAGGATTGACTGGTTTGATCTCCTTGCAGTCTAAGGGATTCTCAAGAGTCTTCTCCAACACCACAGTTCAAAAGCATCAACTCTTCGACACTCAACTTTCTTCATAGTTCAAGTCTCACATCCATACATGACTACTGGAAAAACCATAGCTTTAACTAGACAAACATAGCTTAACTAGACTTTGCAGGCAAAGTAATGTCTCTGCTTTTTAATGTGCTGTCTAGGTTGGTCATAGCTTTTCTTCCAAAGAGAAATTCTTTTAATTTCACGGCTGCAGTCACCACTGCAGTGATTTTGGAGCCCAAGAAAATAAAGTCTGTCACTGTTTCCACTGTTTCCCCATCTATTTGCCATGAAGTGATAGGTCTGGATGCCATGATCTTAGTTTTCTGAATGCTGAGCTTTAAGCCAACTTTTTCAATCTCCTCTTTCACTTTCATTAAGAGACTCTTCAGTTCCTCTTCACTTTCTGCCATAAGGGTGGCGTCATCTGCATATCTGAGGTTTTTGACACTTCTTCCAGCAATTTTGATTCCTGCTTGTGCTTCAAATGCGAAGTCAAGTGGGCCTTAGGAAGCACCACTAGGAACAAAGCTAGTGGAGGTTATGGAATTCCAGTTGAGCTGTTTCAAATCCTAAAAGATGATACTGTTAAAGTGCTGCACTGAATATGCCAGCAACAAAGGTTAGTCTTCGCATCATTGCTCACTCATTGATTAGAAGTGGAACTGTAAAAACAGGGAAAATTGGGGACACAGGAAAATATACATAAATATGGAAACTCAGAGACAGAGATTTTAAAGGACACATGGGAAGTGAATACTCAGGAGTCTAGAGAGCCTCATCCATCCATCACCCACCCATCTACCCGTCCACCCGTCCATCTATCCATCCACATATCCATACACCCATTCATCCATCCACGCGATAACTGAGCTGAGCTCCTATTTATCAAGTACTGCCTATGGTCAACATTGTGTGTGCGTTAGTCGCTCAGTCGTGTCCGACCGTTTGCAATCTCACGGACTGTAGCCCGCCAGGCTTCTCTGTCCATGGAATTCTCCAGGCAAGAGTACTGGAGTGGATTGCCATTCCCTGCTCCATAGGAACTTCCCAACCCAGGGATCGAATCCTGATCTCCTGCATCGCAGACAGATTCTTTACCGTTTGCGCTACAGGGAAGTCCTGCTCAACGTTGGAGGTACACAAAGACGAAAACGGAAGTCTAAATTGGAGGTGGTTATAGCCGATGTGCCCTGAAAGGGCTCCCGCGAAGCTGGAACACACGGTTTGGGCACGTCGGGGAGATGCATGACGTGAACTCCACACCACCGCACAGGTGTATGGTGGGAGAAACCTGCACACCATAGAGATGCCGAGACCTCCGAGCATCCTAGAGAGGCCGGAAGTGGCTCCAGGAGGCTGGTCCCACGGCTCAGGCGCCGAGTGGGGATGCCGGTGGCGAGAGGGAGGGGCCTGAGTCGCCCCACCTCGAGCAATCCTGGCGTCGCTATCGTCTTCTACCTCTGTGAGTGGGCCGGGGTAGGGAGGGTCGCCCCTCCGCCGGGACCCAGGCGGGGGCGCCTGGGCTCGCACGCGCGTCAGGATACCGCGGAGGGTGACCTCGCCGGCTGCTACCTGCGCGTCGTGGCCGCCCAGGTGGGACGAGCCCGGTGGCCGCTGGTACGGGGCGCGGTCGTGAGTGATGGCCAACCTGAGTATCCCCCACCCCACCCCCCAACTTCCCCTCGGGTTCCAAGCAGCGGGCCTCACCGTCGCTTTCTAGGATCGTTGCACTGGATAGCTTCTGGTTTTCGTCTTCTTTTTGAAAAAGATGGCAGACCCCAAGCTCAGAACTTTCAACAAGTGTCTGTGTCAAGCTAGACTCCATTCACCTTTTTTTTTTTTTTATTATAATCGCACTTTGTGGGGGAAAGATTACTTTCGCTTGATCACAGATCATTCTAGTTTTCCATTTAAGTGACCGTGTAAGGTTCCTATTTAAAATGAAGGTATTTATTGCTAAAAGATAAGGAGTTTTAAATAAAACACCGTAAGTAAGTACTAGTATCAGAGATAGGGCTTCTCTGGTGACTCAGTGGTAAAGAATCTGCCTGCTAATCCAGAAGACACGAGTTCGATCCCTGGGTCAGGAAGAGCCCCCAGAGTAGGAAATGGCAAACCGCACCAGTAATCTTGTCTGGAAAATCCCATGGACAGAGGAGCCTGGCGGGCTACACTCCACAGGGTCGCAAAGAGCCACACACCATTTAGTGTGCAACAAGGTATCAGAGATACCAGGTGTGACAGAAATTATGAAGGTGATAAGTGAATGACACTGCGTTGTTCACAACCCAGCTGGGTCCTCCTACTCTGACCTGTCTTCAGGTCCTTGCTCCAACTCAACCTCTGTCACCTGCATAATTTGTAGGCCAGTTTTTTGCTTTGTTTTAGATTTTTTCCCTCTCAGCTTGACTAGGGTAAAAATAACGTGTGGCGTTGTGTGATTTTAGGGTGCACTACTTGACGACCTGATGCGCATATACATTGTGAAATGATCAGCACAGTGAGGTCAGTTAACATCTCCATCACCTCACAGAATTATGGTAGTTTTCTTTGTGTGTGGTGAACACTGGAAAGATCTACTCTCACCTGGCACGCAGAAAGATGGCAGCGTCCAGGCGGAGGTCATGAGATCAGATCTGCATGGAGTTGGCGTCTGGGTCAGCAAGGTGGGCCCTGGTTCACCCTGGGTGGTTCGGCCTTGGGAGCTGCGGGGTCCCAAAAGCTTTCAAGCCTGTAATACCGCAATATTACATATGGCCCCCGTGCTGTGTATTTGATCCCCAGAACTCAATTATGTCTTGTAACTAGAAGCTTATACCCTTTGACCAGGATCTCCTCATTTCCCCCATCCCCCACCCCCTGGCAACCACCGTCCTACTCTTTGTTTCTATGAGATCAGCTCTTTTAGAGTCTCTGTGTAATCGAGATCACCCCAATATTTGTCTATGACTTATTTCACTTAGCATAATGCCCTCAAGGTCAATTGGTACTGTCACTAATGATAGGATTTCCTTCCCTTTTTGAGTGGCTGAATAGTATTCCATGTGTGTGTGTCTGTGTGTGTATACATCACATTTTCCTTGTCCATTCTTCTTTTAATGGGCACTTAGGTTGTTTCCATGATTCAGCAATTTTGAATAATGCTGCAGTGAATATGGGGGCACAGATACCTTTTCGAGATAGTGATTTCCTTTACTTTGGATATACATATAAATGGGTAGGCAAGTTTCTTGACCTCTGAGTCTTTTTCTCATATCTGAAAAGCTGTGGATAATAATTACCTCAGAAGATTGTTCTGAGGCTTCAGTGGTAAACCTTAAGCCCCTCGCCAATAATAAATAGTAAATGCCACCATATTGTTATTTTCATTTTAGCAAGGAGGAAACAGGATCCGAGAGTTTCAGTGACTTTCCCAAGGTCACACAGGGAATTGATGGGAGAACCAAGTCTAGGACTCAGATTTTCTGATTTATAACTTAAAAAGCTTAACCCTGCCTCCCCACTACCTCTGCCTCTTGGGAGGGGATGGGGCACCTCCTCCCTGCCCTTCTGGAAATTGGAAGGGCCCCTTTCACATTGCAGAATGCGTTAGCTGTGAAAGCTCCCACGGGACTCAGGTCACCATAGACTTGGCTGCTTCAGATCAGGACTGTGCACAGCCCTGACTGCTTGATGTGGGTTAGGTGTAGCCTGTAGAGTCAGATGCATCTGGGTTCTAGTAGGTACAGCCACCTGCTGTCCCAACTACTGACCTGGCCGTAGTAAATGGGTTTTACCAATTAGTACTTACCTCAGAGGGTTGTTAGTAGCATCAAGGGAAATGATTTGTGGAAACGGTCTAGCAAGGTGCTCAGCACACAGTAGGTGATTAATGAATGACAGGTGACAGTACTTTGATATGTTTTAAGTGGCAGGCATGCTGACCTAGAGGGGAGAAGTACAAGTGTAGTGCTTGCAGGTACAACAGCAGGGGCATTTGAAAGGTTGCAGAGTACATACTGTTTTTGGATTTACCGGGTCTAGGATCTGTCAAATACTCCTCGTTCCTGCTGACTTTCTTAGAGAAATGGCTTAGGTTTGCATGGAGTTAATATGATAGTTTGGGAAGCAGGTGGAAAATACCGATTATAAAACTATGTGATTAACTTCTATCATAAGCATCAGAAATAACTGCAAGACTGCAAGGATCTTTTGTGCAACAAATGTCAGGCAAGTGTATGCTCCTTGGTTCTGTCTCGTCACAACAAAGATTTAGAGTGATGGACATTAAAGCCCTCGGCGCGTCACAGCTGTTGGGTCTTGGATAGACCATGTTATAGCTCTTAGACAAATCAGTGTTACAGCTCTATTTTATTTAGAAAATTGCAGGAAAATCCATCCTCGAGGCGTGAGGGCATGCTGACCCAAAGATGCGAAGAGAAGAGAGTGAGGGAGAGTGACAGCATGTGGGGGAGAGAGAGTGAACTCGCTTTGACTCCTCCTTTTATATGTTTTTTCCTCCCCCTGGGGCTGCCCTATATAAATTGGGCTAGCCCAGGAGTGCTGTTTGTTCTATCTGAGGTCCTCACTCTGGTCCTTGGACCTTCCTTTGACCTTCATTTGTTCTATTTTCACGGGCCTTTCCCTTCCTTATCATTTAGCCACCGCCATTCTGGACTCCTGTTTCCTACTGTAACTAGCTAACATTCCCCCCTCAAGAGATGGGAGGCCCAATTCTTTGGGAATAGGGGCATTGAGGACTTTCTGGCTACTTCCTGCTGAACTGGGATGGCGAGGAGTATTGGGCCTCCCCCTCTTGCTAGTCTCTAACCTCAGAGTCTTTATAGCAGTGTCCATCTAAGAGTGAGTGATGTTTTCCATGGTCAGCTGTAGTTTTATATCTTTGTTGAACTGGCACTGCATGTTGTAGCTTGTTGACCTGGGCAGAGACAAAACAGGTTAGACAATTGATAATACATGGAGCAATCATAAGCAGCATCAATATGGCATAACAAGGACTAGTAGTGGCATTAGCCAATTCCAAATTCACATTGCCAGGATGGCTCAAGTCCCTCCCTGTTCAGGGATCAGAAGATCTATCTCCTGTCTGTTTTGGAGTACAATCCCTGCCAAGCTGTGTTGGCTCTTTAGAGCTATCCTGAGAAATCTTATCCCCAGTAACCAGATTTTGGGGGTGTTCATTAGAATGGCACCCATTTGTAGTTCTGAATAGGCATCTGAGATCTCCCAGGGGCTCACAGGTATATTGAGTGTTTTCTTCTGTTTTCTTCCATGGCTTGACTCATAAGTAGTGAATCCAGGAGTCATGTCCTGATACCTTAACTGCTGTGGGGGTAGAAAGTATTACAAGGTAGGGGCCCTTCCATGTGGGCTAGAGTTGAGCCTTTGGGGACCCATCTTTCCAGATTTTAATTAGGACTTGAGTCCCTGGAGCATATAGTGGTGACTCCTTAGAATCTTTTGGGTCCTGGTTCATACCCCACAAGCATATATCATGTTGGAATTGCCCAATGGCCATGGTATAAGACTGGAGGGCCTATACCTCTGGATCTAGGAAGAGGTCATTGACATAAACAAAAGGTCTTCCATATAAGACCAACCTGTTCCTTAGGGGCAGTACGGGTGTGGAGGAGAGCTATTGGTAAAGCCTCCTTCCATCCCAGGGAGCTTTCCTGGGTTATCTTTTTTATTGCTGATTTTAAGAATTGATTGGCTCTTTCTACTTTTTCTGAAGACTGAGGCTTCCAGACACAATAGAGATAATAAGTAATGTCCAATGCTTTAGAGACCCATTGGGTGACCTTAGAAGTAAATGATGTTCCAATGTCACTTTGTAATGACCTGGGCAGACCAAATCTTGGAATGATTTCATGGAGCAGTTTTTTTTACCACCTTCCCAGCCTTCTCAGTCCAGGTGGAAAAGCCTTCAATCCATCCTGTGAATGTATCTATCATGACTAATAGGTATTTATACCCTTGAGAAACTGGCATCTGGGTGAAGTCCATCTGCCAGTCCTTTCCTGGATAGGCCCCACGTCATTGGACAGGCTGGGCCAGCTGGGGTCTTCAAGCTCCTTAGGGGTTGTTTAACTGGCAAATGGGACAAGAGAAGACCACTTGCCTTATAGTTGTTTGGAGGCCTGTTCCTCTGAAGGACCTTTCTAGTAATCTTTGGAGGGCCTTTTCTCCTAAATGAGTGGTGGCATGTAAAGAGTTAACCAACTTCCATCGGAGGTTTCCAGGCAGAAAAAGGAGTCCCTCCTTTTGCAACCACCCCATATGATCTTCTTGAAAGCCCTCAGTCTTAGCTTTAAGAGTCTCACCTTCAATATATGAAGGAGTTTCTGGCAAATTAGTCTGTGAAACTAAGGTGGCAACCCCTACTAGGCCATTGTTCTGTAATGCTGCTCTCTTAGCTGTCTGATCAGCTGCTTGGTTCCCTCGTGCCACTTCCGTGCTCCCTTTTTGGTGTCCTTTACAGTGGGAGACTGAAACCTCAGTGGGCAGATGGACTGCCTCCGAGAGTCTAAGAATTTGATCACCATATTTGATTGGGGACCCTCTGGTGGTCAAGTGGCCCCTTTCTTTCCAAATAGCAGCATGTGCATGTAGCACCAGAAAGGCATACTTGGAGTCGGTGTCAATAGCTATTCTTTTTCCTTTTCCCAGCTCTAAAGCTCGAGTCAGGGCTACGAGCTCAGCTAATTGGGCTGAAGTACTTGGTGGCAGAGGCTTAGCCTCTATGATCTCAAAATTGGAGACTACTGCATATCCGGCTCTTCTTTTTCCATCTAAAACAAAGCTGCTTCCATCAGTGTACCAGATTTCCTCAGGATTGGTCAGAGGATCTTCCAACAATCCCTCTTTGGGTTTTGTCCAGTGGTCCAAGGTTTCTAGGCAAGAGTGAAAGGGGAGAGAGCCCTAGGGGGCAGGTAGGAGGGTGGCTGGGTTAAGAACCTCACAAGGGGATATAGTGAGGCCTGAATTTTCCATCAGCATTACTTGATATCTGAGGATTCTTTGATCAGACATCCATAAATGGCCTTTACCATTTAGGGGTTGTTTTACTTGGTGCCTGGTAAAATAGTTAGTTTGCACCCAAAGGAGAGTTTTAAAGCATCTTCTATCATGATTGCAATAGCTGCAAGATTTTGAAGGCATGGGGTGAGGGTGGGGGGGGCGGGTGGGCAGCCTCAGGTGGTTGGATCGAGCCTCTTGGATAAGTAAGCTGCAGGCTGGGGCTCAGATTCCAACCTTTGAGTTAACACTCCCAAGGCTATTCCCTTTCTTTCATCGACATAAAGTTGGAATGCTTTTTCTGGGTCTGGCAACCTCAAGGCAGATGCCTGAGTTAAGGCCTGTTTTAGTGTAGCCTCTGCCTTCTTTTGAGGAGTTCCCCACATCAGTGGGATTGAATCATCCCATCCCTTTAAGCTTTTTTTTTTTTTTTTTAATTAGTTGGAGGCTAATTACTTCACAACATTTCAGTGGGTTTTGTCATACATTGATATGAATCAGCCATAGAGTTACACGTATTCCCCATCCCGATCCCCCCTCCCACCTCCCTCTCCACCCGACCCCTTTGAGCTTTCATATAAGGGCTGGGCAATTAGACCATAGTTGGGTATCCAGATTCTACAATACCCAGTTAGCCCCCGGAAAGTTCGCAATTGTTTTCAAGTCGTGGGGGAGGGCAACTGGAGGATTCCTTGTACCCAATCAGAGGACAGCCTCCTGGACCCATGTGTAATCTGAACTCCCAGGTAAGTGACCTTTGTCTCGACCATCTGTGCCTTAGCATGGGAGACTTTATATCCCGTTTCTGTCAAAAAGTTTAGAACCTGAATTGCATGTTCTTGGACAACTTTCTCATCTGGAGAGCAGATTAGTAGGTCATCTACATATTGTAATATTTTCCTGTTAGGCCCCAGGTCCAGATCTAGGAGATCCCGGCTAAGGGCCTGTCCAAACAGCTGGGGGCTATCTCTGAACCCCTGAGGTAATACTGTCCAAGTCATCTGTTGGTGTTTTTCTCCTGGGACCTCCCACTCAAAGGCAAAAAGATATTGGGATTCTTTAGCCAGTTGTATGCAAAAAAAAAAAAAAATGCATCTTTGAGATCCAAGACTGTAAACCACTTGGCACTGGGTGGGATTTCTCCCAAGATTTCATAGGGATTGGGTACTGTGGGATGGAGGGGGACTACAGCTTCATTTATGATCCAGAGATCTTGAACCATTCACCAGGTTCCATCCTTTTTCTTTACTGAGAGGATTGGGGTGTTACACGGCAAACTCATGGGGACCAATAGCCCACAAACAAGGAATTTATTTATTAAAGGCTGTAGTCCCTCCAAAGCCTCTCTTTTGAGGGGATATTGTTTCCAGTTAGGAAACCAAGTGGGATCTCGGAGGACAATGATGACCGGTCCAGCTTGGTGGACTCATCCAGGAATCCCCTGGTCCCACACCTGGGGGTTAATTTTGTCTTCCCATAGTTTTTGGCCCCTCCCTATTGAAGAAGGTGTAAAGGGTTCTTCAGTAATAACCAGGAGCTGTAGGGCTCTATGGGCTGAAAAGCTTCCCATCACAAGGGTGGTCCCCAGTTTAGTGAGTATGTCTCTTCCCATTAAGGGAGTAGGACACTCAGGGACCACCAGAAACTGGTGGGAAAATATTTGTGCATCCCAGCAACAAAGAAGTGCTTGGGTGAATCTTTTAGTAGTTGTTTTTCCTGTAGCACCCAAAATGGTACAGGTTTGGGAGGAGAAGGCTCCCGAGTAGGAGATTAAAACAGACTAGGTAGCCCCTGTGTCAACCAAGAAATTCTCGGACCTACCTGCCACATCCAGTTACACCCTTGGCTCCAGCCCCGTGATGGTTATCTGTGACAGGCGGGCTGGCTGGAGCGGGCCACTTCAGTTCTGTTGAACCATCATGAGGGAAGGCTTGGCGCTTGACCTTGAGGCTCTTGGGTCCCATGGGCCCAATATCCCAGTTGATGGCATTTGTAGCAAGCCATTTTAGGACACTTGTCATGGTTTGGACACTCTCTGGCCCAATGTCCCGCCTGTCTACATATTAGGCATTTGCCTCTTGCCTTGTCCTTCAAGGACTCGGGTGTGCCATCGGGCTTCCCTGGAGGGTGACCAGCATCTGGGCATGCCTTGTCTCTTTCCTTCTCTCCCTCTCCTGGGCCTTGGCCTCTTTCTCCTGTTCTCTGTTATAAAAGGTATTGGTGGCTGTCTGGACCATCTCATCTAAAGAGGAAGCAGGGTCCTGCTGCTGTAGCTATTGTAAGTTAATTCTGATATCTGATGTACATTGGGACAGGAATTTGTCCTTTAAAATCACCTGTCCCTTGTAAGAGTCTAAGTCCAAATTGGTAAACTTTTGGAGGGCCTCTATTAGCCTTTCCAGAAAGGCAATGGGGTTCTCATTGGGCTCCTGAGTTATTGCTGAGACTGGACACAGTCCCACAAGTAATAGGCTTCCTTCTATTTCCATGGGTGGACTTCCTTAGGGGTGAGTCTTTCTGAAGCTTATCCTACCCAGAACTGTTGCAACGTGATAGCCAAGCGTCCCCAGGTCAGGGTGCAGATCCCCAGGCAGGCTGAGGCATAACAGCCTCCTAGAGATTGAATCCCTGGGCAGGTCGAGGCATGATGGCCTCCCAAGAATTGGGTCCCTGGGCAGGTCGAGGCATGATGGCCTCCCTAGAATTGGGTCTCTGGGCAGGTTGAGGTGTGACGACCTCCTGGGACCCCTGGACTGGCAGATCCCCAAGCAGGTTGAGGCGTGACAACTTTTCGAGGACCAGATCCCTAGGCAGGTCAAGGCAGGTTGACCTCCTGAGACCCCCAGACTGGAGTTGGGCATCCCCAAGGTCTCCAGCATGACCAGTGCTGGGTAAGATTACTGCTAAGTCACTTCAGTCGTGTCCGACTCTGTGTGATCTCGTAGGATTAAGGGGTTGTAATTTTAACTCATTGCTGGTTCATCCACTGTGGGTGGGAGTAGATATGATGTAAAGCAATCCAAGCCTGTGCCCTGAGATTGGGCAACAGTGTAACAGTCATAAGCCTTATCTTCTTACTGCTCGAAGGGATTGTAGTCACTGATTTCTTTCCCTAGTCCTCTATAAGAGCAGGTTAGGGTGTCTCCAGTGGTAAATATTTTGTTGTCATAGACCCACTTTAGGTAATAACAGAAGTAGTGACAAAGGACTACTGTGACAAATGGCCCTGTTAGGGGCATTACGGTATTTTAATAGGCTGGGTGGAGCAATGGGGGCAGGGTCCTGATTCTAGGAGTTAGTAATTGGCTTAAGAACAAATTTGTTTAGAGCAACAGACCAAATGTTCCATAAAAGTGGAGTGGAAATTTGATCCGGGGGTATGTTTGTAACTTTAGAAGAAGGGTGGTAAGGGTTTGCCCAAACGACTGTGGGGCTAACTCCCAAAGTGGCAGACATTATCCCTGGAAGCCCAGTTGCCTTTGAAGGGATGCCAACCGATGGACTTCTAGCAGGTGTTTTGTGCCCGTCGCCTGCCCTAGCGGGTTCACTGCGAGATGCTGCTGTTGCACATGTTGTAGGAAACATGGAAGATGAAGGGCTGAATATCTAGAGGGGTTGGATATTATACAGTATTTCCCTCCCAAGGGCCACCTACTTTCTGGTTGTCCCTCCATAAGATTGTAGAGGCGACATTGTGGGCCCAGCAGTGGGGCTGAGGAAAAGAGCATGAAACCGGAAGGAAGGGGGCAGAGCACAACCTTTGAAAGAATGACATAGCACAAGGGCATAACGTGAACCAATTAAAATCAGTTGGGTCCAAGGTGACAAGTCAAATTCAAGTAAACCTTAATCCCCAATCTGTAAACCAAATGACACACCCAGCTGCAGGGCAGCTCTAAAGTACTGTCAAAAGACAAAGGAGTGGGTGGTTCCCCAATGGTTGGGATGATCCTCCCATTCATTAGCATATGAATTCACCCCGCTTTCCAAAACTTAGCCAGGCCTCATTCCATTGCCCCTACCCTGTAGAGTGTAGCGCTTCTCTCTGAATCTTAACAAATCTACCTCTCACCTATCGCTTTGTCTCTCACTGAATTTTTGCAGTAAGACATCAGAGCCTGAGCTTCATGGGTTTTGGCTGGGCTTGAGTCCCAGGAGGGAGCTGAAGGACAGGAGGGAAAAATAGTAGGAAAAACGTGCCAAGGGATCCCCTTCCTAGCCTGCCAGAAAATCTGCTAAATACCTGACATGTGCTCAGTTTTCATTGGCCTGATCCTTGGTACAGAGAAGCTTAAGGACAGAGGAACCCCCACCGGCTTGGCTAACAGCTACTTGGGCTCAGCAGATAGTGCCTTTGGGACATACCAAAGAGTAGCCTCTCCAGAGTCCCTCGGTTGAGCCCACTGCTGCCTGTCTTTCACGGGGGGGGGGGGCGGTTCGAGGAAACAAGAAACAAGAGATTATAAAGGAATTAAGATTTCTTTAGGCGTATGTCTCTCCAGCCATAGGAGTGAGAACCTCCTAACTTAACCAGAGGTCTTCTGGAATCTGAGACTGAGCTGGGTGAGCTTACTACAGAGTTCGATTTTCGGTGTCCTGGGTTCTAGCACGATGGGCCTCTTGTCACTTCCCTTGCTTTCGCTGAGTTGGGCTCTTGCTGTGCTTGCGCCGAGGTTGTTTCAGCCAGGTTAAACCCAAGTCACGGCACCATAGATGTCAGGCGAGTGTATGCTCCTCGGTTCTGTCTCAAGAAAGGTTTGGAGTGACGGACGTTAAAGCCCTCGGCGCATCACAGCTGTCGGGTCTTGGACAGACCGTGTTATAGCTCTTAGACAAATCAGTGTTACAGCTCTATTTTATTTAGAAAATCGCAGAAAAATTCATCCCCGAGGCATGAGGGCATGCTGACCCAAAGATGAGAAGAGAAGAGAGTTGGGGAGCGCGCCGGCCCGGAAAAGATAGAGCACGCGCTTTGGCTCCTCCTCCATATGTGTTTTTCCTCCCCCGGGCCTCCTCTCTGTAAATGGGGCTAGCCTGGAGCGCTGTTTGTTCTACCTGAAGTCTCACTCCGGCCTTCCTTTGTTCTATTTCGCGGCCTTTTCCCTTCCTTGTCTTGTAGCCACAGCCATTCTGGACTCCTGTTTCCTATTCTAACTACCTAACACAAATATCTAGGCAAACGGAGTTTGAGCGGGTAGCTGGACAAGAAGATCAGGTGATAGAATTAACTTCCCTGCCACTGCCAGTAAAACTCAAAACTGCAAATACCCCTGTTTGTTATGATTGTGTCAACTTTCCACTTAATGCTGTGCCGTTAATTTTCTTCGCAGATGTGTTTGGCCTTTTAGGTTTTACACCTCACATCCCTTTTACCTGTATCAGGGTGACTCTCCTTATTGTCTCTAACTACTTGTTCATCCTTATGGCTCTGACGGCTTTGTATTAAATGCAGTTAACTTTCAGATCATGTGTGGAATTTGAGCAGCACCATTTCTAAACCCTCTAGCTTCAATACACTTTCCTGATCTCAGTACGAACACAGTTAACTTTTGCCTCCATTCAGTACCTGGGCAGTAATTTAAAACATGCCATCATAGGATTAAGCTACCTGGATATATTTTTATCTTCCTTTAAATACAGTAAATTTTTTATCTTTATGAAAGCCGTCTTCAGTTCTGCTCACCGTACACAGTAGTGCCTAGATTTGTATGTTGCATTTTAATACCAGAGGGTCAGTAGCATCGTCCTCTTGAACCCTGAGGATGAAGGAACTGTGTGCATAAGCTGAGGTTCTTATTACTGATCCTTCACATTTAATTAGGTCTTTGTAAATCTGAAGTACTCCTAGTCATTTTTATGAGTTTCTTCTCATGACTTCCCTGTGAGATGTCAACTTTATTACCCTCGTTCTATCTTAGTATTATCAAGGGGTCAGGCGGACTTTAAATTTCATTTTTTCTTGCTTATAATTAAGATTCCTTTTTTTTTTTTTTTTGATCATGTACTTAACCATAACCTGTATCTGATAAAATGATTCCTCAGATTAAATGTGACCCTCCCCCTCAACCCAGAGGGAAGCAATTACTGAACAAAGCCACATTTTGGAAGAGCCTTAAAGCAATTGAGATTATAAACAGTGGTCTGAGTGCCCAGCCCTGGAAGGAATCAGATGGAAACTAGTAAAGCAGCCACCATGAAATATAAAAAATCAGGCAGCTGTTTGAAGGAAAACCACGCAGACCATCTTTTCTCCCTTCTAGCTTAGTGTTCATGGGAATTTCTTTTGCTTTCCTGTGAAATGTGTTTGCTGCAATTTTTCTGTGCTCGCTGATACAGACAGCTGGAAAAGGAGGAGGTGGCTTCTGGGTGGTAGCACTAATGGCTGGTCATCTATGAAGGTTTCACCAGCCGGGTGGGTAGGCTTCTTTCCTTGCCATTTGTCTTGCTAAATTATTAATCTTTCCTTACTTCTTACCACTCCTCTGACCCCCCAGTTCAGTTACATAGGTTCTTGCCTCAGATAATTCTGGAATTAGTTGGACGGTAATGAGGAGTAGCATGAATAGGCCTGACAGGTATTCAGAAGCGTTAATAATTTGAATTTGTTCATTCCTGGTGTGATTAATGAGCACATGAACCAGGACTGGCCTGTGGTCTTATGACTGGATGGGAATGTGCAATTTTAAAAACAAAGGACATTGATAACACACTGCTGTATTTAAAATGGATAACCAACAAGGACCTACCATATAACACACAGAACTCTGCTCAATGTTATGTGGCCTCCTGGATGGGAGGGGAGTTTGGAGGAGAATGTGTACATATCTATAGATGGCTGACTGACTTTGCTGTGAACTTGAAACTATCACAGTGTTGTTAACTGGCTATACTCCAATATAAAATAAAAACTTTTTTAAAAAAGGACAATGAGAGATTTGGAAGAATTTCTTTTTTTCTTTTTCCTTTCCTAAAAAATACTTATTTATTCATTTACTTTCACTGCAGGATCTTTAGTTGCAGCATGCGAACTCTTAGTTGCGGCATGTGGGATCTAGTTCCCTGACCAGGGATTGAACCCGAGTCACCTGCAGTGGGAGCACAGAGTCTGAACCACTGAACCACCAGGGAAGTCCCTGCGAAGAATTTTCTGTTGGAAAATTCTTAGCCGGGCTCTTTGAAGCCTTGTCCATTTTCTGATTTCCTTATCAGGGAATTCGTGTGAAGACAGAAAAATATCTTAACCTTCTCCCCCACACACACACCCCGGGCATCCTCTTAATGAAAACCGTGTAACCAAACAGAACAGTTCTAAAACCTGTAAGTGCTGTTTTGCTTAATGGTGTCACCATCCTTAGACTTCACCTGCTGCCCCTGCCTCATCGTGATCTCAGCTGAGCACACTGGCCCTGCCCCTTCATTACCCCTCACCTGGACTCCTGCAAACCTCCAATCTCTCCCTCCTCCAGGTAAAGCTTAATCTTTGACAAGGACTGAAGTGAGCCTGCCATCCTGGACACCTGCAGAGACTGTTGTCTGCAGAATAGAGTACAGGCTCCCCTGAAGGAATCTTGGTTTCTCCGTCTTGCCTTCTACTTTAATTTGCAGAAGCCTGTCTCCTCTAGCATACGCTCCAGAACACAGGAATTCTGTCACATTTTGCTTTATGTCATTTTCATGCCAGAACTTTTCTTTTTAGGAGCTAAGTTAAATGAAAATGGCAGCACTGATTGGCATACACAATGACGACTCTTGGACACGACCGGGCCCTGCATAATTTGTGCCCATCATCATTTTACTAAATTGGATGTATTTCACCGTGTTCCAAATCATCCATGAATTCTGCAAATACTTGACGGCCATCCACTGCATCCGAGGTTCTGGTGGGGACATGCCAGTGAGAAAGGCTAAAGGTTTCGGTTCTCATGGCACCCACAGTCTGCTGGAAGGAGATCAGTCGTCAGAAAGGAAACAAATACATTTAGGTCATGAAATGTGCCACGAAGAAAACAAAGCAGTGTTCAGATAAGGGAGAGCTCTTCAGAAACTACCCGCTGCGTCGAGCACCTGAGCAGACCTAAATATTGAGAAAGACGCAGCCTGGCAGGGATCTGGCTTGTCGGCAGTTCACACAGAGGTGAAGCAAGGAGTGCGCATAGGCCTCAGGGCACAGATGAGCTTGGCATCGTCAAGAAAAGGGAAAAGTTCAGGGGGCTGGAGCGTAGAGTCCCAACAGAAGAGTGAGAGGAAGTCAGAGAAGGAGGTTGCCACCAGTTCATGGTGGTGACAGTAAGAAGTCTGGGTTGAAGTGTCAGTGACGGATACCCTTCTGTGTCGGGAAGCAGCATCAGTGACAACAAAGTCATGTGATCACGCTGAGCGATTTTTATGACTGGCTATTCCAAATCCGAATGGGAGCGTCCTGCACTTGGAAAGTAATAGAAACCTAAGGTCGCATATTAAAAGGATGCTGGGGCATTCATTTTTGATGGATTTTCTTGTAAGCACAACAATGGCAACTGTTTAGTCAGACCTTGGGACTCCAGCCATCCTTCACATCATTTTGCTCAGTTTTCCTAATTTTCTCACCCTCAAGCCACGGAGACAGTCACTTGCTAAATCTTGTCTTCAGCTGTCACACCAACTGATTTCCACACGAATTATCTGGTTAGCTTTACTGGAGATCAAAGCTTCTTAGTAGAGTTATCCAGAAGAATCTGACAAGCTTTGTGTAACCCTGTACTTCTGAGAGACCTAATCATGGTATGTGGGAATGTAAGAGAAAAATTGAATCCCTAGACTCTGGAAGTCAAAGAAAAGGAAATTCAAGAAGTGACATCAGTGGGGCACCTATACTACATCAGACAATTTTATACACGTTCCCATTCGGTCTCCAGAGTCCTGTGAGCTTATTTTTAGCTCTGATTTTTAATGCAGCAACAGCTCAGAGGGATGAACCCGTCCAAATGGTAACACCCTTGGTTGCTTGCAGTCTCCCTAACTATCCACACTTTTCAGTTGTCTCCACTTACTTGACTGAATGAGCAAAAGTGTTGTGTGTGTGTTTAAATGCATTTGAGGACCTGCGAGCCTCCTGTTCCATTTTTTCTTAAGTGGAAAGAGTTGAGTGGGCCACTTTTTGCTTGTTTTGTCTTGTTTTTGAAAGAAAGGTGTCTTGGAGCCTTGAAAAAATAATAATTATAATATAATTTTAGCATAGATGCGGAGGGAGGGAGAAGCAAGGCACTGAGCACACACAGTACTTAGAAGATTTCCTGGGTGGGTGAATATGGTTTGCTACATAAAGAACTTTTTTGTCCTTCCCCGCTTTTTTTACTTTCTTCTTCTTCTTCTTCTTCTTTTTTTTTTTTTCATAAAAGCCAGTATTAAACTATGCTGCAGTGTGCTATCTTAAACAAAAGATGTTGGAAACTTGCTTCAGAGTTCTGTCCTTGATTTTTCTGGTGGGTGGGGGTGTGGTGCGGAAAATGACCCTCCCTGCCAAATTCGAACAGCTTCTTTTCAAAAAGCCTCTAGTGTTTTCCACGGATTAAGAATAATTCTTTCTATTTGGAGAGTGCTTTGTGGTTTTTCAAAACACTTCCAGCTACATTATCTTATTTAACCTTCACACTGACCTTGCCAGGCAGTCAGAGCAGATTATTACTGTTCCGGCTGACACACGGGAAGAAATGTTGACAGCCCAAGAAGTGACAGGAGGGGGGTGGGCAGGAGTCAGCTAATGTCACAAAGCCATGACGGGAGCCCAGGTCTTAGCTTTTCTTTCTGCTGGAGCACACTGCCCTTTTTGCATCTATTAACCCCAAGTAGGGGACCATCGCATCGCATTGGGTCAGTAACAGTGGTGCATCTTCCTTTCTTCATAGGTCTAGTTATCTTTGACTGCCACACATGGATTTCCACAAATCTTCGAAGGAAACGGTCCTCATTACAGGAGGAGGTGGCTATTTTGGATTCCGGTCAGTGCATCTGTAAAATATGTCCATGGAAGTATTTTACTGGTAGTTGCTGGGAAAAGTATAGCTTTCAACCCACATTAATGCAGTGTAGACTTTTACTTGTTGGTACAGTGTAGACCAGGAATGAACCATGCTGCCCACTGCTCAGATTAGGAAATTGAGAACTATAGATACATTCCACTTGAAGAAAAATCCTTTATAAAGCCACTGGATTGGGGTAGGGAGATAGTCATATCACACACAAAAAAAACAATTTAAAATAATAGCTATTCTTTCACAGTTACATTACCATTCATAAATATTCTGAAGAATAGATGGTGGGTGCTAGAACAGGGGGAGGAGGGGTTTTCTGGTGGCTCAGTGGTAAAGAATCCGCCTTCAATACAGGGAGCTACAGGAGATGCAGGTTCGATCACTGGGTCAGGAAGATTCTCTGGAGGAGGACATGCAACCCACTCCAATATTCTTGCCTGGAGAATCCCATAGTGAGAGGAGCCTGGTGGGCTACATTCCATGGGGTCACAAAGAGTCATGCATGACTGAAGTGGCCTAGCATGCATGCATGCCTGGAACGGGGGGCTGGGGGAATGTAATATGTGGACACCACCATCTTTGAAGATAAAGCCTCTCTCTTTGTAATTTAAATAAATGTGAAGATGCTCGTTTTTGAATATTTGCATAAGCAAGACTTGTACCAATGAACGTGTAAAGTGAGGAACTCACAGGATAAGCCAAAGAGACTGGGAAAATTATATACTTTTCCAAGGCATAGCTTAATAGTGATTTGATCTAACTTTTACTCTCATCTTGCAGCCTTGGCTGTGCTCTGAACCAACAGGGAGTCCATGTGATTCTGTTTGACATCAGCCGCCCTGCTCAGACCATTCCAGAAGGCATCCAGTTTATACTGGGAGACATCCGCCATCTCTCTGACATAGAGAACGCCTTCCAGGGTGTCGATGTGGCTTGTGTGTTCCATATCGCGTCTTATGGTATGTCGGGGCGCGAGCAACTGAATCGAAGCCTGATTGAAGAAGTCAACGTGGGGGGCACAGACAACATCCTCCAGGCGTGCAGGAGGAGAGGGGTGCCGAGGTTAGTGTACACGAGCACTTTCAACGTCATCTTTGGAGGGCAGGTCATCAGAAACGGAGACGAATCTCTGCCTTACCTGCCCCTTCACCTCCATCCTGATCACTACTCTCGGACCAAATCTATCGCTGAGAAGAAGGTGCTGTCAGCCAACGGTACAGCCCTGGAGAGGGGTGGTGGGGTCTTGAGCACCTGTGCCCTGAGGCCGGCTGGCATCTACGGGCCTGGGGAACAGAGGCACCTTCCCAGGATAGTGAGCTACGTAGAGAAGGGCCTGTTCAGGTTTGTGTACGGAGACCCCAAGAGTCTGGTGGAATTTGTCCACGTAGACAACCTGGTGCAGGCTCACATCCTGGCCTCAGAGGCCCTGAAAGCCAACAAGTGCCACGTTGCCGCCGGGCAGCCCTACTTCATCTCAGACGGCAGGCCCGTGAACAACTTTGAGTTCTTCCGGCCTCTGGTTGAGGGCCTGGGCTACAAGTTCCCATCCATCCGCCTGCCCCTGACCCTCATCTATTGCTTCGCTTTCCTGACAGAGATGACCCACTTCATCTTGGGGCGACTCTACAACTTCCAGCCCTTCCTCACCCGCACCGAAGTTTACAAAACCGGCGTCACACATTACTTTAGCCTGGAGAAAGCCAAGAAGGAGCTGGGGTATGAGGCTCAGCCGTTTGACCTCCAGGAGGCAGTCGAGTGGTTTAAAGCCCACGGTCACGGCAGACGTCCTGGGAGTTGTGACTCCAAGCGTCTTGTTAGGGATGGGCTGGTGATCTTGCTCCTGGTTACAGTGGTTCTCGCATGGCTGCTGCCTTCCGTGATCCTGTTGGTGTGAAGGAGGAGTGGCACTGAGGTGGTTTTCAGGAAACACAAGTTTTAAAAGTAGATACCTGATGTAAACATTTGGATCTTCAAGTTGCTACTTAGGAATAAATTCTTGGGGGAATTCACCCTGGCTGTCCAGTGGTTAAGACTGAGTTTTCAGTGCAGGAGGTGTGGGTTCGCTCTCTGGTTGGAGAATTAAGATCCCATGTGCTATGTGGCACAGCCAAAAAAAAAGAAATTGATTCCTGGATTAAGTCTTCATTTCCTACCTCCCTGCACAAATCCTGAAGGGAGAAAATAGAAACCAGGATAAGTTTGAGATTCGGTTCCCTGGGTCCTCCTCCTTCAGACACGGACAGTAGACATCATTCTGAAGCCCACAGAGCTAAACTCCCTCAGATGGGAAAAGTCTTACTTGAATTTCTCAGAAGCCAAAAATGTACTTATTTTCATTCCATATGTTCTGCATTGACTTCACAGAGGTTGAAACACACACTGATATGGGAATGGCAAAATGCTAACAGGCTTGTACTTGTGTGAAAAACACCAAGTTGAACTATGTCCCGACAGCCCAAGCCTCTGAGAAGATGGTTGCTTTTGCAGGGGAGGTGGTTGCTAGTCACAGCGTACGTTCTAGGAATGAGTTTTTGCCCTTCATGACATGAAGGTGTTATACCTGTGTGACCACATGGTAATGTTTGATTTTGAAATGAATAGACCTTTATCTTACCTCACAGGATTTTTTGGAGGGTTAAATTAGACCAGGTATATAAAGTGCCACTCACCACACTTACAAGCCATTATTTTTATTAATATTGATTATTATACATTCCTTATGAGGGTTTTCTTCCTCTGGGTATTCTGTTTAGAGGGTGCTATTGCTAGAGACCTATCTGGAATACCTTTGTGACGTGCCTTCAGAGTCTATAACAAGTGTTCCTAAATATATTCAGTGTTGATAAAGCTGTGGTCTCCAAGGAGATATTGAAATCTGGGGACAGCTAAAAATCTGATGATTGATGAGAATATTCAAGTTAATGATACCATTTGCAATTAAAAAATAAACTATAACTCTCAACTAATAGACTGGTTTTCTTACTGGGGAGAATTTCTGTTCTCTGAAGGCCTCTTCCAGTGAAGAATGTTCTGAACAATAGTGGCATTGTCCAGGTGCCCACGGGCACCGCTGTGGCAGACATTCAAGTTGTACTGTCACACGGGAACTGAAGTGTAAAGAAGACAGCGTCTTCACCCATGTTGTGATTCCAACTACAGAAAGGACAGCATTCCCATGCTGTAAGGACAGATGGCTATGGAAAGTCATGTTAGATTTGGTCTGAGAGTATTTATAGGAGGAGGGTGCTGGATGAAGAGGCCCTGGTGCATCCTGCCTGGACATTTTGGAAAAAGTGCTCAACTTGATACCAGAGGATCTGCAACCATGAATATCTTGTATGGTCTTAACCAAGTAACTGTAACTTCTGTGGGTCCTCAGTTGCCTCCTTTGGAAAATAGGAATGTATTTACCCTTTCTATTAACCCACCTGTTGGCTTCTCAGGTGGCACAATGGTAAAGAATCTGCCTGCCAATACAGGAGACACAAGAGACAGAGGTTCGATCCCTGGGTCAGGAAGATCCCCTGGAGAAGGGAATGGCAACCCACTTCAGTATTCTTGCCTGGAGAATTCCATGGAGAGAGGAGCCTGGCAGACTGCAGTCCACGGGGTCACAAAGAGTTGGACATGACTAAGTGACTAACACTTTCAGTTTTCAGATTGTCTGAGTACTTGCAGCATATCTAACACTCCAGGTGCTAAAGGACAGGTATCTATACCCTGTATAGAGGTACAGCCCAGCAGTGACAAGGTGTGTCCATACAGGAAGATGACAGAGAGACCAGGTAAGTGCAGTAAAACATTTTTATTTGTTGTCACTGAGAGGCCTCACAGACTTTCAAAACATTTTTAATGAAGTCCTTCAAAAGAATGGTAGATAGTTCTACCATTATAGAACCAACTATACCGAGCACAGTGGATTTTCCTCATTTATGTTTTCTACAATGAAGGTATCTAAATGAAATTGATAAACGGGCTTCATTGTCATCTAAATATGAGACATTTGACCTTTTCACAACATTTGACACAGTTGTCCACTGTTGCTTTGAAATACAGTCCACTTACTTTTCCTAAACTCGCCCTCTTCTGGCCTTTCTCCTTGTATTAATGATTTATTGTTACATAACAAATTACCCCCCAAGACATATCACCCTAAAATAACAAATATTACTTCTTAGTTGTTGTGGGCCAGGTATCTGGGTGTGACTTACCTGGGTAAACTCTAGTTTAGGGTCTCCTGACGTTGGCTGGCACTGCAGTCATCAGAAAGCTTGACTGAAGCTAGAGGATCCACTTTCAGGATCATCCACGTTACTGTGGGCAGGAGACCTCAGTTCCTCAGCATGTGAGCATCTCCATAGGACTCACTATGTGGCATCATCCTCATGACATGGCAACTGGCTTCCCCCTAGAGCAGGTGACTCAAGAAAGCAAAGTGGCAGCTGCAGTGCCTTTCATGACTTGTCCTCAGAAGTCACACAGTGCACTCCACACTGTACAGTTTGCACAGGGCAGTCCTTTTCAGTGTGGTATTCAGGACACATAACGAAGGAGGAGTGTGCAGGTCTCATCTTGGAGGCTGACCTTCACCATCTGACTCATCTTTCCTCTTCCATGAAAGGTAGCCTATATTCACAGCTACATAATTTTCTCAGCCTGCTTCCCCTCGGTAGAATTTGAGGGGGTCCAAGCAAAGAACTGACTCCTTGAAAAAGACCCTGATGCCAGGAAAGACCAAAGGCAGGAGGAGAAGGGGATGATAGAGGATGAGATGAGTGGATGGCATCACCGACTCGATGGACATGAGTTTGAGCAAGCTCCAGGAGTTGGTGATGGAGAGGGAAGCCTGGCGCGCTGCAGTTCATGGGGTCTCAAAGAGTCAGACATGACTGGGTGACTGAACTGAACTGAAAGTCCTCTTTCCCTTTTGTAGTGTATCCCGTTCAATCCTAATTGTTTATGTGTCTCCTAGGAATCACACTGCAGTTCACTCTATTAGGCAAAAGCCCTACCCACATATTTCTCTGAGATATATTCTATACTATGGGTTTCTGCTGAGACTGTTGAGGGACAAATACCCTCAAGCTTCTTAGAAACCTTACTGTTTGAACCAGACCTGTTTAGGTTTGAACCAGAGGCAGCAGTTTAGATCTCTCTCAGGTCTTAGAAGATTTTAGCCACCACCTTGGTTATGCACTGTCATTTCCACAATGTATGGGCTGCCCTGGTTAGTGGCCTCCACATGGGAGGAGCCTCTAGGATATGAAAATCAGGAGGTGGGGTCACTGGAGGCCACGATGGAGCCTGCTCCCACACTTCTGCATCTCACCAGTTTTCCTGTCTGCTCCACACCAGTTTTTCATGATGGATATCTTCTGTGCTCAGCACTAGGCCCTTGTCTAATACCACAGTTTCTCCTGAAATGCCCTTATCCAAGCTCCTGGCTTTAATTTCCATCTGTATTCCAAATACATTGATACAATACTGAATTTATAGTTCTAGCCCCACCCATCCAACCACCTCTGCACCTCCAGCTGGATATTTCACAAGCACTTTTCAGTCAACATATCCAACATGAAAATCACAATCCCTCCAAATTCTTACAGGGTTCCTCTCCTTAATAGATGTCACCAGTGTTGAATTTCTCATGCCAGAAATCTGGGATAATCTTTGCTCCTGGCTGCCCTTAACCTGACATCTGATCCACCTTTAGCCCTTGAGTTTACTTTCTGCCCATTCCCAGGGTACAGGTGTCACTGCTCTCCCCTCGACTTCAGTAACACCCTCTTTTCTCTTCTATCTGCCTCCACTTCTGTGTCCCTTTTTAACCCATTCTCCACATGCTAAGCAGAGTGGTCGTATAAAGGTGGAAATCTGTGTCACTTCCCTGCTCCAAGCTGTCTGGGTTTGGATTGAGAATCCTTAATGCAACCCAAGAAACTTTGCCTGATCTGACTCCGCCTACCACGCCCTGGTCATCTCACACCATACTGCCTTCTCTGCCCAGCTACACCAACTTACAGGGTCCTGAGTTCTGAGCTTCTCATACCCCCTCCCCTACTTACTGACCTGTGTGTTTATTTCATATCTCAGCTTGATTTTCTTCCAGAGGCCTTCCATGATCCTAACAATTTAGGGTTGGCCCTCCAGTCACAAGCCCTCGTGGCACCTGCTTCTCTTGCGTAGCCTTTCTCACAGCTGTCGTAGTTTGAGTCATCATGTGTCAAATGCCTGTAAGTTCCACGAGGGCAAAACTTTTCCTTGCTTACTCTTGTACCCCTAACACAATATGGGGATTCAATATTAAGTATTTGTTATAAAAATACTTACGGAATTAATGCTGTTTTTCCTTCCAAGTGTGAATACCCATTTCTATCGTGTACATCACTTACTGTTTGTAATCTCTTGAAAACTGGGAAAATATCCAACCTACAAGAATTGTGTGTCAACTAAGTCAAGAGTAGATGAAGTCTAGTAAATCAGTAAGCTCATTTTCCATATAATTTGGTAGTGCTCCCTCCTCCACATTAGAGCTGAAAAACCAATCACTTAAAAGAACTCAATCTATTATCTGAAAGGCAGCGCCTTTCCTTTCCCAAGGTCAGGAGATACTGCAGTTAAGAAATTCCATTGTTTTAGGGTTCCCAACTTCCCTCTCCCTCCCTCAACTGGGTGGAACCCCCAGACCTGCACAGGTGCACAGAACCTGCAGAGGGGAATCTCCTAGACCCCTGAGCATAAGCCACCCAGCACTGCCACCCAAACACTGCCTCCAAGGAATGGGTGAGCAGTTATCCGTAAGCCTGTTGGAGGATCACACCATGTGACAAAGAGCCCTGTCATGGAACCCAAAGGACATGCCAAAGCTGCCGGAGTCTACAGGAAGGGAAAGGGGCCCAGCAGGTCTGTTCACACTGTGGACTTGCTTAGTGCTGCTCCAGTCATAGGTGGCAGGGGATGCCTTGTTAAGAACTGTAGCAGTTACAGAAGGGCCAATTAACTAATTTTGGCACCAAATTACCTAGGTTATCATATTTCTCAAACTACAGAGTCAGCATAGGGATTCTTTCAAGAGAAGGTTTTATTGTCCTAAACCACATAATGTACTGATTGTAAGAAATCCGGTATTGCTGTGTCATAGATTTAATTTGTTTACTAACAATCGTTGGGGCATCTTCTACTGTGTATTCCTTCCAAATCCCTACCAGTTCACTGAGCCTTACAGACAGGTTAGAAGAAATAGCCTGCAGAATTCTACTCCTGGCCATGCACCCTAGAGTTAAGAAACCCCCCCCCCCCCCCCCCGTTAGCTGGCATGGGGACCCAACACCAGCAGTACTTACTGAAATTGTCACTGTTGGCTACCATCATCTCTTGCTGTGGAAGGTGACACCCGCCCCTTCCCATTTCGAAACAAGAAATCCAGTCCCAGCCCTTCCTTAGGACTGACCTCCACATGCAAGACCTGGCCAATCAAAAAACTGCCCTCCTTCTGACTGTGGTCATTGGGCCAGAGTGGGCCAATCAGTGTCCTCTTCTCAACTTTTCCCACGAATGTTCAGCAGAGAAACAGCTTTTGTGGAGGTTGCTTCTTTGGGGAGGTGGGGGCAGTGGTTGGGGGATTGTCGCTGGGCTTTGGGGCTGCCATGAACTGGCGTACCGCGGAGGAGAGACCGAATTCTGATAATGTTTGGGCTCCTGGTTCCAGTTGTGAGTTGAGCACAATAGGGCCATGAAATGGAGAAGGAGAAGAGGTCCTCAAACCCGGCACAGCGCCTTTGCCTCCCACCCAAGGGTCACCTCTTCCTGGACCGTGTTGTCGCGTGAGTCTCAGTATATTTTGTTTTCTGCTTAGTCTTTTGAGTTGGTTTTTTTTCCTCCGTGAATTGGAAAAGGCCTTGGTTTATAATCTCCACTGTCCAGTCCTGGACACAGATGAACATCCTCTGTAGTTTCCAAAGGCACTCTCTCCTTTCTCCTGTGCGCCCTCTTCCTTTTTTTTTTTTTTTTTTTAGCATACCCCTCCCCACCCCCAGGGAACTGAACATTTGCTGGAGTTCTTCCAGAACGGACTAATTTCCTTTTCTAGAATAGCGTGTGTTTGGACTGGGCACATATTTAAGAAGTATTGTCCCAACTCTTTCTCCAGTGGACCACTGGAGAAGGAAATGGCAAACCACTTCAGTATTCTTGCCTTGAGAACCCCATGAACAGTATGAAAAGGCAAAAAGTATGACACTGAAATATGAACTTCCCATGTTGGTAGGTGGCCAATATGCTACTAGAGAAGAGTGACGAAATAACTCCAGAAAGATTGAAGAGACAAAGTGAAAACAACACCCAGTTGTGGATGTGACTGGTGATGGAAGTAAAGTCTGATGCTGTAAAGAGCAATATTGCATAGGAACCTGGAATGTTAGGTCCATGAATCAAGGTAAATTAGAAGTGGTCAAACAGGAGATGGCAAGAGTGAACACTGACATTTTAGGAATCAGTGAACTAAAATGGACTGGAATGCTGCTACTACTGCTGCTAAGTCACTTCAGTTGAGTCTGACTCTGTGCAACCCCATAGATGGCAGCCCACCAGGCTCCTCTGTCCCCGGGATTCTCCAGGCAAGAATACTGGAGTGTGTTGCCATTTCCTTCTCCAGGACTGGGATGGGCAAATTTAATGCAGATGACCGTTATATCTACTACTGTGGGCAAGAATCCCTTAGAACAAATGAAGTAGCCCTCATAGTCAACAAGAGTCCGAAATGCAGTACTTGGGTGCAGTCTCAAAAATGACAGAATGGTTCCTGTTCGTTTTCAAGGTAAACCATTCAGTATTATGGTAATCCAAGTCTATGCCCCAACCAGTAATGCTGAAGAAGCTAAATTTGAATGGTTCTATGAAGACCTACAAGATCTTCTAGAACTAACACCCCCCAAAAAAGATGTCCTTTTCATCATAGGGTACTGGAATGCAAAAGGAGGAAGTCAAGAGATACCTGGAGTAACAGGCAAATTTGGCCTTGGAGTACAAAACAAAGCAGGTCAAAGGCTAACACAGCTTTGCCAAGAAAACACACTGGTCATACCAAACACCCTCTTCCAACAACACAAGAGAAGACTACACATGGACATCACCAGATGGTCAACACCGAAATCAGATTGACTATATTCTTTGCAGTCAAAGATGGAGAAGCTCTATACAGTCAGCAAAAACAAGACCAGGAGACAACAGTGGCCCAGATCATGAACTCCTTATTGCAGAATTCAGACTTAAATTGAAGAACATAGGGAAAATTACTAGACCATTCAGGTATGACCTAAATCAAATCCCTTACGGTTATACAGTGGAAGTGAGAAATAGATTCAAGGGATTGGATCTGATAGAGTACCTGAAGAACTATGGACGGAGGTTCGTGACATTGTACAAGAAGCAGTGATCAAGACCGTTCCCAAGAAAAAGAAATGCAAAGAGGCAAAATGTTGTCTGAGGAGGCTTACAAATAGCTGAGAAAAGAAGAGAAGCAAAAGGCAAAGGAGAAAAGGAAAGATATACTCATTTGAATGCAGAGTTCCAACGAATATCAAGGAGAGATAAGAAAGTCTTCCTCAGTGATCAGTGCAGAGAAATAGAGGAAAACAATAGAATGGGAAAGACTAGAGATCTCTTCAAGAAAATTAGAGATACCAAGGGGACATTTCATGCAAAGATGGGCACAATAAAGGACAGATAAAGATGGGGACAACAAATGGTATGGACCTAACAGAAGCAAAAGATATTAAGAAGAGGTGGCAAGAATACACAGAACTATACAAAAATGATCTTCATGACCCAGATAACCACAATGGTGTGATCACTCACCTAGAGCCAGACATCCGGGAATACAAAGTCAAGTGGGCCTTAGGAAGCATCACTATGGACAAAGCTAGTGGAGGTGATGGAACTCCAGTTGAGCTATTTTAAATCCTAGGAAATGATGCTGTGAAAGTGTCGCACTCAATATGCCAGCAAATTTGGAAAACTCAGCAGTGGCCACAGAACTGGAAAGGGTCAGATTTCATTCAAATCCTGAAGAAAGGCAATGCCAAAGAATGTTCAAACTACTGCACAATTGCACTCCTCTGCACTCATCCCTAGAAAAGTAATGCTCAAAATTCTCCAAGTCAGGCTTCAACAGTACATGAACCGTGAACTTGCAGATGTTCAAGCCAGATTTAGAAAAGGCAGAGGAACCAGAGGTCAAATTGCCAACATCCATTGGATCATATAAAAGGCAAGAGAGTTCTAGAAAAATATCTACTTCTGCTTTATTGACTACGCCAAAGCATTTGACTGTGTGGGTCACAACAAACTGGAAAATTTTTCCAGATGTGGGAATACCAGACCACCTTACCTGCCTCCTGAGAAATATGTATGCAGGTCAAGAAGCAACAGTTAGAACTGGACATGGAACAACAGACTGATTCCAAATAGGGAAAGGAGTACATCAAGGCTGTATATTGTCACCCTGCTTATTTAACTTATATGCAGAGTACATCATGAGAAATGCCGGGCTGGATGAAGCACAAGCTGCAATCAAGATTGCCAGGAGAAATACCAGTAACCTCAGATATGTAGATGACACCACCCTTACGGCAGAAAGTGAAGAGGAACTGAAGAGCCTATTGATGAAAGTGAAAGAGGAGAGTGAAAAAGTTGGCTTAAAACTCAACATTCAAAAAATTAAGATCATGCCAATCTGGTTCCACCATTTCACGGCAAATAGATAAGGACACAATGGAAACAGTGACAGACTTTATTTTCTTGGGCTCCAAAATCATTGCAGACAGTGACTGCAGCCATGAAATTAAAAGAAGCTTGCTCCTTGGAAGAAAAGTTATGACTAACCTAGACAGTTATTAAAAAGCAGAGCCATTACTTTGCTGACAAAAGTCTGTATAGTCAAAGCTATAGTTTTTCCAGTAGTCATGTGTAGATGTGAGAGTTGGACCATAAAGAAAGCTGAGCACTGAAGAATTGATGCTTTTGAAGTGTGGTGCTGGAGAAAACTCTTGAGAGTCCCTTGGACTGCAAGGAGATCTAACCAGTCCATCCTAAAGGAAATTAGTCCTGAATATTTATCGGAAGGACTGATGTTGAAGCTAAAACTCCAATACTTTGGTCACCTAATGTGAAGAACTGACTCATTGGAAAAGACCCTGATGCTGGGAAAGATTGAAGGCAGGAGGAGAAGGGGACAACAGAGGTTGGATGGCATCTCCAACTTGTTGGGCATGAGTTTGAGTAAGTTCCAGGAGTTGGTGATGGACAGGGAGGCCTGTCATGCTGCAGTCCATGGGGTCACAAAGAGTCAGACAAGACTGAGCAACTGAACTGTTCAAACTCTGTTGTTACATGATAAAATTATTTTACAAAATGGTTTGTTCCTTAGAACAAGCCATTGGCATCCTGTGGGAGCAGGGACTATGCCTGTTTTGCTGATTTCTTTATTCAGAAATCCCTTTCCTTCATCAACCCAATAAATGCTTGTTGATTGGTTGAATGCACTTACCAGTTGACTTCACCTGAGGTTATGATTTTGATATTCCAAGTATTCCTTTATACCTGAAATTCCCATTCCTACCTCAAAATAAGTACACTGGAAGTCCAAGGTAAAAACTACTGACAGTATTCCATACAATATTATTAACCATGGTCATCATGCTGTATATTAAATATAAATATCTAGATTTATTTCTGGTGCTATCATCACACACAAAAAAACTAAATATGCAAGGAGAAATGTTAATTAGCTTGACTGTAGTAATCATTTCACTTTGTATATATATATATATGTCAAGTCATCATGTTTTACACCTTAAATATATATAATGTTCATTAAAAATATATTTGTGTCTGGATATATACATAGAGAGAGAGAGACCATGTATGTATAGGCTCCAGAGTCATGTCAGGCAGAATACCAGAGCCAGAAGCTCTAAGGTTAGCCCTTTCACCAAAACGACCAGAAAACTGGGGGGAAATGTGCAGAACCAACAACTGCAGAACAGTTATGTATACTTTACCACAAATATACATATGCAAAGTCTGAAAACTTTCCCTGGTGGTTGTGGTTCAGAAGCTCTGTGTGGGTTGGGAGTCTGCAACCCAGGTGTTCCTTATCTTCCAACAAGAAGGTGGAAAATGCTGTCAGATAACAAACACGTGCTCCCTTTGCAAGATGCTAAGCACGTGGCTCCTGAGTACTCGTTGCTTTTCCCCTTCCAATGCTGTGCACTGCTCGCCTTTGCTGAACGACTGGAGGGGGAAATGGGGCTCACAGAAGAACCTTAAACCGAGGTGACCTCCTGCCTCCTTTTTAAACCAGAGGCCCTGTGGTCTGTTGACTCACAAGCACGCTACTTCTCAGTGCTGACTCCTCCAGGCCACCTGGAACCCGCTTCCTTTGGCCCAAGGACTTCTTTTGCGATGCATCTCTTGGGCCTGGTTAACTGATCTTTTGGGCACAAACTAACTGTTTGCTATTGAAAATCTAACCAGAAATGGAGTCAACCAGACCCCAGCACCCCTAAACTCTGCAGATTCATACAATGTTACCCAACTCCACACACATGGAGAAGATACTTCTGTTACTGAACTCAAGTGTAACCATGACCAAGGCAAAATCTAGCTTACCCCAAGAAATCACATAAAACAGAGTGACCTGGGCAAGTGTCTTGCAGCCAACAAGGGGTAGATCTGCAGTAATTTGCAATGTTTATTTTTAACAGAGCTGGTTGAAGCATGCAAGTAATTAAAACATTCTTCATTACTAATATGTGATATTTTAATCCTGGCAAATATTCTAGATATGTTTTTCTCCAGTCCTCCAGGGGAGCCTTATTACAGATTTAAAAGTAAAATACTTTCTTACCAATACATATTTTTAGTTTGTGTTATGAGAATTGAGTTGCCATGTGCTGTTCACCATCTCTAGGATCTAGTGTCCTGAATAGCTATTACGGCTCTGAAATGCTGCCCAGTTTTGAAGAGGAATTACTTGTTGTGTTGCTGGGGCAATTGCAACACCCACACTTAAATTGTCACCATGCAACTTCTTCAGGGTTTTTTGCTTCCAAGTATGTTTATCACTGGGATAATAATGGATGTAATCCATCACCCTCATTAACTAAGTTATTCCAAGAAGATCATTCTCACTAGTTAAATTTGTTGAACGTTTACTATGTGTAAGTCTCTCTATATTTCCTAAACTCATGTCATTCTCTCAGTGCTTTAAAAAGTGGGGACTTTTATCATCCCCAGTGTACACATGAGGAATTGGTAATGTTGGGAGGTCAAGCATCTGGCCCAGGTCACCCAAGTCACTCGACCAGGAAGTGGCAAAGCTTGGATTTGAGACACATTCACTTGAATCCAGATACCAAACTCTTAAAAAAAAAAACCACAGTTGATTTACAATGTGTTAATTTCTGCTGTATAGCAAAGTGATTCAGTATATCACTTTGCTATACAGCAAAATATATATATATATACATATTCTTTCCATTATAGTTTATCGCAGGCTGTTGAATATAGTGCTGTGTCCTCTAACAGGAAGACCTTGTTTATCCATTCTACAGATAATAGTTTACATTTGCTAATCCCAACCTCACAGTTCGTCCCTTCTCCACCCCTCTTCTCCTTGTCAACCACAAAGTCTGTCCTCTATGTCTGTGAATCATTTTCACAGATAAGTTCATTGTCATATTTTAAATTGCATAAATATTTGATATCATTTGCCTTACTCTTTCTGACTTCACTCAGTATGATAATCTCTAGTTGCATCCATGTTGCTGCAAGTGGTGTGATTTTGGGGTTTTTTTTTATGCTTGAGTGATAGTCCATTGTGTATATATTTGTACTACATCTTCTTTATCCATTCTTCTGTTGATGGACAAGTTGTTGCCATGTCTTGGCTATTGTGAATAGTGCAGCTGTGAACATAGGGGTGCATGTATCTTTTTAAATTATAGTTTTGTCTGGATATATGCCCAGGAGTGGGATTGTTGGATCATATAATAATTCTGTTTTTAGTTTTTTGTGGAACCTCCAAACTGTTTTCCATAGTGGCTATACCAATTTACATTGCCACCAACAGTGTAGGAGGGTTCTGCTTTCTCCATACCCTCTCCAGCATTTGTTATTTGTAAGTTTTTTAATGATGGCCATTCTGGCTGGTGTGAGGTGGTACCTCACTGTAGTTTTGATTTGTGTTTCTCTAATGATTAGCAATGTTAAGCATTTTTTTTCATGTGCCTGTTGACCATCTGTATGTCTCTTTGGAGAGATATCTATTTAGTTGTTCTGCCTATTCTTCGAATGGGTTGCTTGGGGTTTTTTTCTGTTGTTGTTGCTGTAGAGTTATATGAGCTGTTTGTGTATTTTGGAAATTAAGTGCTTGTTGGTACTATTGTTTGTGGATATTTTCTCCCATTCTCTAAGTTGTATTTTTGTTTATTTCTTTTTTGTTGTTGTTGTTTATTTCTTTGCTGTGTCAAAGTTTATAGGTTTCATTAGGTCCCATTTGTTTGGTTTTGCTTTTATTTCTATTGTCTTGGGAGACTGACCTAAGAAAATCTTGGTACAATTTATGTAAGAGAATATTTTGCCTATATTCTCTTCTAGGATGTTTTATGGTGTCATATCTTATGTTTAAGCCTTTAAACCATTTAGAGTTTACTTTTGTCAGACATCAAACCTCTTGATGACCATGTCTGAGGTGTCTGTATCATTTTAACATTACACTGCACAAGGCCAAACATCACCTAAACTCCTTTTGGGATTAAAATAAATGGTTGTATTTATTTGTGGCAAAAAAAAAGCTACTGTGCATAGTGACTTTTGCTGCACAAACCCTTAATAAGTCATAAGCAAAGCATTATTTTATAGATGAATGTGCTATGTGGTGGGACTGGTGTGTGTGTGTGTGTGTGTGTGTGTTTGTGTGTGTGTGTGTGTGTGTGTGTGTAGGCAGGTTAATCTATTGAGTCTCATTTATTTAGTAAAGACTATGGCATGTTAGAGCCCTAATAACCCACAAGACATCCTCCAAGAATAAATGACTTGCTCTTGCATCTAATTACCAGCATTGGTCACATTATACATAACCTAATCTCCTCTCCACATCGGTATCCGAGAGCAGAGCCCACGTATTACTCACTGTTGATTGATATCTGACTTCCTTGCAATCTCTTACACCATTTTGGACACAAAGCACAGGCCTAATAAATATCTGTCAGAATAATGAAAACACAAAGTCCAAGTTTTAGACATGAGACAGGAGGAAAAGGGGCAGGATGCACATTCTAATCAATATTTTTTTACTGAAGTACAATTGATTTACAGTGTTGTTAATTTCTGTTGTACAGTAAATTTGACTCAGTTATACACATATATACATTCCTTTTAATATTCTTTTCCAGTATGGTTTATCCCAGGATATTGAATATACTTCCCTGTGCTGTATAATAGGACCTTGTTGTTTATCCATCCTATATGTAATAATTTGCATCTACTAACCCCAGACTCCCAGTCCATCCTTTTCCCACCCTGTCTTCCCTTTGACAACTGCAAGTCTATTCTCTATGTCCATGATTGTTCCATAGATATATTTATTTCTGTCATAATTTAGATTCCACAAATAAATGATATCATATATTGTCTTTCTGACTTCACTTAGTATGATGATCTCTTGGTCCATCCATGTTGCTGCAAAAGGCATTCTTTGATTCATTTTTATGGCTGAGTAATATTCCATTGTGGACTCCCCAGCTGGCTCAGTGGTAAAGAATCTGCTTTCCAATGCAGGAGATGTGGGTTTGATCTTTGGATTGTTAAGATTCCCTGGAGTAGGAAATGGCAGCCTACTCCAGTATTCTTGCCTAGAAAATTCCATGGACAGAGGAGCCTAGTAGTCTGCAGTCCATAGGGTCACAAAAGAGTTGGACATGACTGAGCAACTGTGCACACATGCGCACAATATTCCATTGTATGTATGTACCACACCTTTATCCCTTCATCTACTGATGGATGTTTAGGTTTCCATGTCTTGGCTGTTGTGAACAGTGCTGCTGTGAACATAAGAGTGTGTGAATCTTTTTGAATTATAGTTTTGTCTGGATATATGCCTGGGAGTGGAATTGCTAGATGGTATGATAACATTACTTGTAGTTTTCTGAGAAACCTCCATACTATTTTCCACAGTGGCTTCACCAACTTATATTTCCACCAACAGTTTAGGAGGGTTCCCTTTTCTCCACACCCTCTCCAGCATTTGTTATTTATTTTTTAATGTTGGCTGTTTTTTATTTTTATTTTTTAAAGATATTTAATGATGGCCATTCTGACTGGTGTAAAGTGGTACCTCATTGTGGTTTTCATTTGCATTTCTCTAATAATTATCAGTGTTGAGCATCTTTTCATGTGCCTCTTGGCCATCTGTATGTCTTGTTTGGAGAAATATTTCTTTAGTTCTTCTGCCCATTTTTTGATTGGGTTTTTTTCTGTTGTTGAGTTGTATGAGCTGTTGGTATATTTTGAAAATTAAGCCTTTGTCTCATTGTTTGGAAATATTTTCTCCCAGTCCATACATTATTTTGTTTATGTTTTCCTTTGCTATGCAAAAGCTTGTAAGGTTAATTAGGTCCATTTGTTTATTTTTGTTGCTGTTGTTGTCTTGGGAGACTGACAACCTAAGCAAACCTGGACACAATTTATGTCAGAATATTTTGCCCATAATCTCTTCTAGGAGATTTATGGACGGTCACACATTATATATGATGAAAAAGAGACACAGCTGTTGGGGTGCAGTAAAGATTGGCTGGAGGGGACTTCCTGGCAGTTCAGTGGTTAAGAATCTGCTCTTCTACTTTAGGGGCACAGGTTCAATCCCTGATCAGGGAACTAAGATCCTGCATGCCTTGCAGTTCAGTAAGACAAATAAAAAAATAGACAGGCTGAAACCAGGGTGGCTTTGATCATCGATTTGATCATTGCCCATCGATCTTTAGCTAATGATGTTGTTTTTGTTCAGTCGCTCAGTCGTGTTGAACTCTTTGCGACCCCATGGACTGCAGCACGCCAGGCCTCCCTGTCCATCACTATCTCCTAGAGTTTACTCAAACTCATGTGCATTGAGTCAGTGATGCCATCCAACCATCTCATCTTCTGTCATGCCCTTCTTCTCCTCCCTTCAATCTTTCCCAGCATCAGGGCCTTTTTCCAATGAGTTGATTCTTTGCATCAGGTGGCCAAAGTATTAGAGCTTCAGCTTCAGTCCTTCCAATGAATATTCAGGACTGATTTCCTTTAGGATTGACTGGTTTGATCTCCTTGCTGTCCAATGGACTCTCAAGAGTCTTCTCCAGCACCACAGTTCAAAAGCATCAATTCTTTAGTACTCAGTTATCTTTATGGTTCAGCTTTCACATCCATACATGACTACTGGAAAAACCATAGCTTTGACTAGATGGACCTTTGTTGGCAAAGTAATGTCTCTGCTTTTTAATATGCTGTCTAGGTTGGTCATAGCTTTTCTTCCAAGGAGCAAGCATCTTTTCGTTTCATGGCTGCAGTCACCATTTGCAGTGATTTTGGAGCCCAAGAAAGTAGTCTATCACTGTTTCCATTGTTTCCCCATCTATTTGCCATGAAGTAATGGGACCAGATGCCATGATCTTAGTTTTTTGAATGTTGAGTTTTAAGCCAGCTTTTTCACTCTCTTCTTTCACTTTCATCAAGAGGCTCTTTAGTTCCTCTTCACTTTCTGCCATAAGGGTGGTGTCATCTGCATATCTGAGCCGATTATACCTTCCCTGTGATACTAAAATCCACTCCCCCTTACAACATGACAGTTCCAAGGCTGACCATAAAAGGCCAAAAAGTGGGCAGTGACCCAATACCTAGGAAATCCCCACCCTTCCCTGAAATAGCATGAATATGCCTCCCACTCCTTAGCCTATGAAATTACTTAATGCATAAAAACATACAACACCCACGCCCCACCCTGCTCTTACTCTGAGACGTCTGCCTTCTACGGATGGAACGTGTATCTCTCTAAGGATACTTGCTTTCCCTTTACTGAGACTCACTCTTGAATTCTTTCCTGCACAAAGTCAAGAGCCCTCTCTTGGCAGTCTGTCCTAAGGATTCCTGCAGGTCCCAGGATGTGACATATCCTCTGCTGCAACAGAGAACTTGAATATCTCTGCAACAGAGATATTTAAATTCTCCCATAGAAAGGTGAACTTTTTCCAAAGCCCCTCAGGACAGAAGTTTCTATAAGCACTGGGATGACTTTAGACCTTTGGCCCAAGTGGAAAAGAGTTCTTTGGTGACAGGTGATCTTGGCCCCCTTCAGTGCACAAGGGACTCACACACTTGTTTGCACATCCTAAGGCAGGATCCATCTCTAGTTTGTAATGTGACTTCCAGCAAATCCATCCCTCACCTGTAAGATGGAGATAAAACATTCCCTGCTCACCTCACAGGGCTTCCTAGGTGGTGCTAGTGGTAAAGAACCTGCTTGCCAGTGCAGGAGACATTAAGAGACACACTTTTGATCTCTCAGTTGGAAAGATTGCCTGGAGGAGGGCATGGCAACCCACTTCAGTTACTCTTTCCTGGAGAATCCCATGGACAGAGGAGCCTGGCAGACTATGGTCCATAGGGTCACAAAGGGTCGGACATGACTGAAGCAATTTAGCACGCCCATCTCACAGGGATCCTTCAGTGGATGAAATGTCATGGAGGCCCTTTTGTAACCTGTAAAGCTCTATGCACATAGATCCTTAATTAATAGTGATCCTTCTGGGAGAGGCAGAAGAGTTTGGAGAGGGAGCTGGTGGTATACAGGAGTAGATATGAGACATGACAGTTGAATTTGAGTCAATCGAATAGAATGCTCAGTAAATGATTAGCGATGTCAGACTGGAGCTTCAGTGAGAAGAACTGTCTGATCAAGTGAGGATGGTAGTAGTGAAACTATTTCATTGATTCATTGCTACAAAATCGGTGCTTATTTGGTAACTATGGTTTTAAGTACCTCAGTTCACTGATGTTTTATGTTCTAAACTGAAAATGAAGAGGGGTTTTTTTTTAAAGTTGCAAAGTCGATGGCACCATGCTAGAGAAAAAATGATAACCTATGCCTCTCTGCTTTAAATTTCGATGTGTTTAAATGCTCACAGTGGTGTTGAAGACACACAGCTCAGATTGGGGCTCAAACCCAGAGTATTCTTTTTTTTTTTTTTTTTTAAACCAGAGTATTCTAATGGCGCTCCTCTCGGACGGTACTCGAACACAGCCACTCTTCAGCTGAGACTCGAACCCACCATCTCCCAATAGAAACTATTTATCTGGTCACAGAATTTAATGAAGCTCAGGTTCTTAATCACTCAGCGCAGAAGGAATTCACCAAGAAGGAAGAAGTAGTTTTATAAACAACAACAAAACAACAACAAAAAAACTATCCTATCCAGTCCCTATTAGTGTGTCTTGGTTTTAAAGATGAAAAGGTCATTCTTAATACTGTGTGCAGAATATTTCTTTTTAGTTTTAAAGGTAGGTATCTAAATAATCCACACATGGATTTTTCTTAGAAGTTACAACTCTGCAGATCTGGCCAAAGAACCCTTTTACCAGTGTATCCCCAGTTCTGTATATGTAGGTGTTGTATAGAAAATTGGCCTATAGGGTTCTTTTCTCTCACCATACTATTGCCTTCTACTTCACATTTGTTCCACTAGTTGTTTCTCACTAAATTGTGCATCGTGGTGATCTACTGGTATTAGTATATATTCCTTATTGGCTGACGGAGGAGGCATGCCGGTGTATGAAATGGTGACTATATGGTCCAGTTTGTCCAGGACAGTTCTGAGTTTATGCTTGTTGTCCCGTCTTAACTTTTAATTGTTCTCTTTTTTTTCACTCTCATATGTGTCCCATTTTGTATTGTGAATTGTATAGTCACTGTATGCAAGATGCTTAGGTTATAATAGAAAGGATGACATATTTTCCCATAATATCTGTGTTGTAAGTTGTGAAGTGGTTTTGAGGGGGAAATATCATTTTGAATGTGTATAGTAGAATCTAGCAGAACATCCTAAATTCTGAGTATGCAGCAATATTCTTCCAACCCTGAAATAATTTTATGAGTACATGTTATTGGCCATCATTTTATGTAATGGGCAGCAAAACACATTTACTAGTGGAAGAGAAGGTAATCCGACATCGGATGGCGTAAAAGTGGATGCTGGCACTCTATTTCACTGAATGCTGGTAGCTAAAAAAAGAAAAGTCACAGTGTAAAATATATTTGAAGGAATTCCTCTAGTGTGCATTCAAAATAAAACAAACAAAAGTTGGTATAGCAAGCCATAATACATTTGAATAAATTCCTATACCAGTAGCTATTGTGCATATAGAAAAATACATATCTCAGCCCAATATTGGTACAAATTATGCAGCATAATGATACACTTGAAAGAATTCCAATATCAACCTTGTCATTGCTGTAAAATAAATTTTCGCAGAATACTACAGTATTCAAACAAAAAGAAAAGCATTTCAATTAACTCAAATGGAACTTGGTATTTCAGTAAACATAGCAACCTGAGTCCAGAAGTATTTGTAAAATGCACTTTAAGTGTTTTACTCTTCATTTTCACAGAATGCTAAAAGCCATCTGTGCTGCCTGAGCGTAGGGAATTCTCTTTATAATTGACCATCACTGTGTTAGTAAGTTGAGTCAGTAATCGCCTCAGACAGTGCATTGCACTTCTCACCATTATGGTAGTTAAGTCTAGTGATCCCATCGCTGCATCAGATTCGAGAAAGCCCAGGCCAGCCCAATAGGAACAGGTGTTCAGTGGCGCTGGGGCCCAGGTTCAGCCCCTCCCTGGGGCTCCCCAGGTTTCTGTGTGCGCACCAGAACTTTCCTAACTCTCTCCTGCTCTCCCACCTCCCTGCTCTCCCAACTTGGTCTGCTCTCCCACCTCCCTGCTCACCGCCCAAGGCCGTCAGTGCGACTCACCCACCCCTGAGGGTGGAGTCTGTGAGCGGGGAGGTCTGACTCCTGGGGTGCCTTTCTGCTTCCCACCCTGGGCACACATGCTGAGCAGCAGCGTGGCTTCAAGGGAGAAGACTCAGAGTGTGAGCTTGGTAGCCTTCAGCCTCAGTCTCGCCATGGTAATATGGGACCACTAGACACGTGACACTTTGTGAGATGACGATATTATGGAACATGTCTTATTTATGGCCCCAGTAAGGTAGTTACACCTAACTCTATTTAACAAAGCTGCTTCGTGTTCCGCACTGTAAACCCACCCCTGTTGATTTAGCCATTTCCTTATGGATGCTTGTTCAGATTGTTTCTAATTTGCCACTTTATCAAACAGCGCAGCCATCAGTTCTCTTGTACACATCTCCTTGGATACACTGGCAAGTGGGTCTCTACGGTAGATGCCAGAAGTGAAATTGGAACTTTAATAGGTACTGTTGTATCAGATATGCATTCGGCTGCTCGTTTGTTAAAAAAGTGAACTCAGAGCAGCTTAAGGTTACAGGGGATTGTTTTTCTCATGTAACAGAGAGTCAGCAGGTCTGGGATGGTGATGTCAGGGACCGGGCCCCCGGTAGAAGTTGTCCATAAAAATTATATGGAGTTGATGACATCTGGAGGGGGTGCAAATCTTTGGCTGCTATTTTTTCTTTGATTATAACTGGAGTGGTCTAACTTCTATATTCTTGGACATGTAATAATTTTTATTTTAATATAACATTGCCTAGTTTGTCTAGGCTCCCAGATGTTTATATTAATAGACTTGAGTGTAATATTTTCTTTTTTAATCTCTACTTATGGATGCTCTTTTTTTCTTCTAGTACTGATAAAGTGCTTTCTTTCCTTTTTCCCTTTATATATTTTATTAGTCTTTTTTAAAGAACTGCTTTATCAATTTTATTTAAGTTCTCTGCATTCTCTTTTTTAAAGAACTGCTTTATCAATTTTATTTAAGTTCTCTGCATTCTATGTTTCTTCTATATTAATTTCATTTTTTACTTTGAGGTTGTTTTCCCTAGCTCCTAAGTTAAAAGTTTAACTCATTTATTTTCAGTTTTTCTTCTTTTGGGGTGAATGCACTTAATGGTTTGATTTTTTTGAGCAGAAGTTTTGTCCTTTCCTGTTAACATAAAAATATTTCAGAAATAGATTGTAAAGTTTTCATGTGTAAGGACTTTTAGGGGATATCTTTACTTTGTGACTTTGTGAAATGGTGAATTTGGACTTGTATTGAAGCAATTAAAATAGTTCTTCCTTCCCTGACCCACCATGCGCTGAGGCTCGTGTTATGCCCGATGTCCGAATCCCCGAGCGGGAAGAGAGAAGGCTTCCAAGACAATGCAACTCGCAAAAAAAGGGAAGTTTATTACTGACTCGAGCCAGGGCCTTCTGCTGCATCCATCACAGTGGTGCAGGGTTAGAAAAGCGCTGAGCCCAAGCTGTTACGCAAATTTATAAGATATGCATAAGCGGTTAGTAGCTGGCTTAAGCGGATTGGTTACATGTTTGCAAAGCAATTCTATTGGTACAGACTTTCGAGGGCTTTTTCAAACCTGGGCATTCGCGGGCTTTTCGGCTCTCCCTTTGTTTCTTACTGGGCGCATATTGATTGGCTGGCTCCAGGTTACCTGATGGGAGTAGGGAATCTTACCACTTCGGGGAAGCTAAAACTTAGGTCCAGGCTGCCTGTCATGGTATTAACCCTGGCAGCCTCACAGCTCGATGTCCAGTCAAACATTTGTGAACATGCTATGCTTGGGCAAAGCAAGTATCCTCTGTGTACAAAGTTTAGTGTGTTTGCAGGAGCATATCTGTGCACTTGATCAAACTTGTGACTTACACTATTTAGAGTCTCTGAGCTTATTTCACTTCCTTTAATAAAAGATTTCTGTCCCTCGCTGTAATTAGAAACTTGTTTTCTTTCCCAGTCTGCTTCATGTTCTTCAGAGCTATGCCATGAAAAACACAAAAGTGTGTGTCTGTAATACTTTGGGGCAATGTTCTTGTTAGCAATGTAAAGTGTTACCTTTAGTGATACCTACCTTGCATTGTAATTTGTCTGATTTAACAATGCTGTGCCAGCTTAATTTTTATTCATATTTGCCAGGTACATCTTTTTATATAGCTTTTATCTTCTTTCCTTTCTTTTATTTTTTTGTTAAATTTAAAAATAGGAAACATGAAAAAGTAATATAATGGCATCTTCTCACTACCCAGAATTATTAACTGCTAATAATAACAGTTTCTTTTCATCTCAGTCTCTCTCTGGCTCTCTCGTTCACTCTGATTCCCACCCCCACCCAAACCTTTACTTCTCCCACCTTTATTTTCCATGGTTATGTATTGTTCAGTTTAGGTGGTCTACTATGGACCAGAAAGATTGAACATGCCTGCATCTGCTTTTGGTAGAGAAACCCTGATTTTTTTTTAAAAAAAAAAAAAAAGCAATTTTATTTAGTGTACTGTTCAGGTGCCAATTCTTTATATTTTTAGTTTAAGTATAGTTGATTTATAATATTGTGTTAATTTCTTCTGTACAGCAAAGTGACTCAGTAATGTATATACTCATACATATATACTCTTTTCCATATGGTTTGTCATAGGATATTGATTGTAGTTCCCTATGCTATACAGTAAGACATTGTTGTTTATCCATTCTATATGTAATTGTTTGCCTCTGCTGATCTCAAGCTACCATTCCTTCTTTCCTACCCCACATATCCCTTGGCAACCTCATATTTGTTCTTTTTATCTGTGAGTCTGTTTTTGTTTCCTACACATGTTGATTTACGTTGTATTTTATATTCCACATATAAGTGATATCATGTGGTATTTGTCTTTGTCTGACTTACTTAGTATGATAATCTCTGGGTCCACCCATGTTACTGCAAATGGCATCATTTCATTCTTTTTGATGGCTGAGTAGTATTTCATGGTATATATGTATCACATCTTCTTTATCCATTTATCTGTTGATGGACATTTTGGTCATTTCCAAGTCATAGCTATTGTAAATAGTGCAGCTCTGAACATAGAGGTGCATGTTGAACAAGAGGTATCTTGTTGAATTATAGCTTTGTCTGGATGTATGCACAAGAATGGGACTTCTATATCAGATAGCAACTCTATTTTTAGTTTTTGAGGAACCTCTGTACTGTTTTCAAAAGTGGCTGCACCAGCTTACATTCCCACCAACAGTGTAGGAGAGTTCCCTTTTCTCCATGCTCTTTCTAGCATTTATATCGTTTGTACACTTGTTCATAATGGACATCTTGACTGGTATGAGGTGATGCTTCATTATAGTTTTGATTTGCATTACTCTGATAACTAGTGCTGTTGAGCATCTTTCCACATGGTTTTTGGCCATCTGTATGTCTTCTTTGGAGAAATGTTCATTTAGGTCTTCTGCCCCTTTTCCAATAGAGTTGTTTCTGTGTTGTTGAGTTGTATGAGCTGTTTATATAATTTGAAAATTAAGCCCTTGTTGATTGCATCATTTGCAAGTATCTTCTCCTGTTCTGTAGATTTGTTTTTTTTAAATTTTTTAATGGAAGTATAGCTGACTTACAGCTTTGTGCCAGTCTTGGCTATAAAGAGAAGTAACTCAGTTATATACATATAAACATTCTTTTTTGTACATTCTTTTCCATTATGGTTTACACAGGATATCAAATATAGTTTCCTGTCCTATGCAGTAAGACCTTGTTTATCCATCCTATATAGAATAATTTGCATCTGCAGAACCCAAACTCCCAGTCCTTCCCTCCCCATCCCTCCTCCCTCTTGGCATCCAAGTCTGTTCTTTGTGAATCTGTTTCTGTTTTGTAGATAGGTTCATCTGTGCTATTAATATATTAGACTGCACATATAAGTGATATCATAGAGTATTTGTCTCTCTCTTTGTGACTTCATCTAGTATGATAATCTTTGGTTGCATCCATGTGCCTGCACATGACATTATTTTGTTCTTTTTCGTGGCTGAGTAATACCCCACTGTAGTATCCCAAAGAGCACTACATATTCTTTACCTCTTCATCTCTCAGGGGACATTTAGCTCATTTCCCTGTCTTGGCTATTGTGGATAGTGCTGCTATGAACATAAGGGTGCATGAATCTGTGTGAATTATACATTTTTTCTGGGGATGTTCCCAGGAGTGGGATTGAATCATATGGTAATTCTATTTTTAGTGTTTTGAGGAACCTCCACATTGTTTTCAGGAGTAGCTGCAGCAACTTACATTTCCACCAACAATGTAGAAGGGTTTCCTTTCCTCCATACCCTCTCCAGGATTTTTTATTTGTAGTTTTTCATTGGAGTGTAGTTTATAGTTTATAATGTAATTTATAATGTTGTTAGTTTCAGATGTACAGTAAAGTGAGCCTGTTGTATGAATAATATCCATTCTTTTTTGGATTATTTTCCCATACAGGCCATTACAGAGTATTAAGTAGGTTCCCTGTAGTATACAGTAGGTATTTAATACTTAACTATAAAATGGTGTCTATTTTATGTATCAGTCAGTTTCGCTCAGTCGTGTCCGACTCTTTGCGACCCCATGAACCACAGCACTCCAGGCCTCCCCGTCCGTCACCGACTCCCGGAGCCCACCCAGACCCACGTCCCAGTAGTGTGTATACGTCATCCCCAGTCTGTCAGTTTATCCCACTCCCTCCCTTACTCCCTGCAGTTTATTCTCTACATCTGTAACTCTATTTCTGTTTTGTAGATGAGTTCACTTGTACCCTTCTTTCCAGATTCCACATGTAAGCAATATCATATGATATTTGTCTGACTTACTTCACTCAGTATGACAATCTCAAGTCCATCCATGTTGCTGCAAATGGCATTAATTCATTCTTTGTAATGGCTGAGTGAGGAGGACATGGCAACCCACTCCAGTACTCTTGCCTGGAGAATTCCCATGGACAGAGGAGCCTGGTGGGCTACAGTCCATGGGGTCACCAAGAGTCGGACACAACTGAGCGACTAAGCACAATGGCTGAGTAATATTTCACTGTACACATGTACCACATCTTCTTTATCCATTCATCTTTTGATGGACATTAAGGTTGCTTACATATTCTGACTATTGTAAATAGTGCTGCAGTCAACATTCGAGTCTATGTATCTTTTCAAATTATGGTTTTCTCCGGATATATGAATGGGATTGCTAGATCATATGTTAGCTCTATTTTTAGAGGTTAGCTCTATTTTTATAAGGATCCTCCATACTGTTCTCCATTGTGCCTGTACCAGTTTATATCCAACAGTGTAGGTGCCTTTTCTCTACACCCTCTCCTGCATGTTGTTATCTGTAGGTTTTCAATGATGGCCCTTCTGACCAGTGTGAGGTGATACCTCATTGTAGTTTTGATTTGCATCCTTCTAATAATTAGTGATGTTGAGCATCTTTTCATGTGCCCACTGGATATCTGTCCATCTTCTTTGGAGAAATATCTACTAAGGTCTTCATTTTTCAGTTGGGTTGTTGGTTGTTTGTTTTTGTGTTGTTGAGTGGCATGAACTGTTTATATATTTTGGAGATTAAGCCCTTGTCTGTCACCTCATTTGCAAATATTTTCTCCCATTATATAGGTTGTCTTTTTCATTTTTTCATGGTTTCCTTTGCTGTGAAAAAGCCTGTAGTTTGATTAGTTCCCATTATTGATTTTAGTTTTTTTATTTTTATTGCCTTGGGAGACTAAAGAAATGCAACTGGTTTCTGAATGTTAATCTTATATCCTGCTACCTTGCTGAATTTTTTTTATCAGTCCTAGTGGTTTTCTGTATATATACTAATAGTATTGTGTCATCTGCATATAATGACAATTTTACCTCTTCCCTACCAGTTTGAATACTTTCTCTTGTCTGATTGCTTAGGTAGGGCTTACAATAGTGTGTTGAAGAGAAGTGATGAGAGTGGGCATCTTTGCTTGTTCCAGATTTTAGCAGGAAGCTTCCAGCATTGAGTATTATATTGGCTGTGGGTTTGTCATAAATATCTTTTATTATGTTGAGATGCGTTCCCTCTATACCCACATTGATAAGAGTTGTTTTTTTTTTTTATCATAAACGGTAATTGAGTCTTGTCAAATACTCTCTGCATATGTTGAGATAATTATGCGGGTTTTGTCCTTTGTTCTGTTGTGTGGTGTAATCACATTTGTTGATTTGCATATATTGAAGCATCTCTGTGACCCTGGGATGAATCTAACCTGGTCACAGTGTATGACTTTTTGTGTGTGTTGTTGGATTTGGCTTCTTAATATTTGATTGAGAATTTGGGGGTCTGTATTCATCAGAAATATTGGCCTGTAACTTGTTTTTTGATAGTGTCTGTGGTACTCTTGGTATCAGGGTGATGGTGGCTTCATAGAAAGTCTTCAGGAGTAGTCCCTCCTCTTCAATCTTTAGGAGGAGTTTGAGATGGATCAGTGTAAATTCTTCTTTGTAAACAGTCCTGCTTTTATATTTGTACCAAGCAGAGCACCACTGCCAATATTTTAAAAGTACAAAACAGCCATAGAGCTAAACCTACCTTTCCCTGTCTCAGTCACTGCCTTCCCCACTGACTCAACCTTTGAACTTTTAGATGTTCCTTTCAGTCCATTTTTATACTTTACCTGTCTCGCTATGTGTCTACTAGAAGGAGTACATAGCGTTGTTTTGCATGTAGTTTTAAAAATGTGTACAAATGGTATTACTGGGTGTGCATTTTTCTGCATTTCAGCTTTTCTCAAACATTATTGTTTAAATGTATCCATGTTGTGTATGTATGCTATTCTCCATGTCATTTTGTCTCCTTACACTGTTCCATCTTACAAACACCCTGCAGTTCCCTGTATACCTTTCTCTTAATCTGTTGTATTCCATTTTTTTCCCTTGCTATATTTGTGTGTATGTAGCTCCTTTCAGTCATAGTGTCATTGTGAGATTCACCCATGTTATTTCATGCAATAGCTCAGTCATTTGTAGTTGCTGTGTGTGTTCCATTGTATAAAGACACACAGTTTAACAACTGTGCAGTAGACGGACAGTAGAACTCTTTTCTGGTTTTGCCTAGCGTGGATAACAGTGCTGTAGTACTGTCTGTAGACAGTCTTTTACATGTTCTCAGCAGACATGGGTATGCATTTCTAGTAGGTATAGAGTTGTCCTTCGGTATCTATGAAGATTACTTCCAGGAACTGCTGTGGATACAAAAATCTGAGGATGTTTAAGTCCCATAGCCAGTCCTCCATATCCAAGGATTTGACATCTGTGGATTCAATCAGCTGTGGACTGCAAGCATAGTACATGATCTGAGGTTGGTTTAATCCACGGATGAAGAACCTGCAGATACAGAGGGTCAACAGTATTTAGGGGTGGACTTGCAAATGGTTAACTTTAGAAGAGAGAATGAAACATCTTTACAATGCATTGATAGTTTGGTACGGGTTTACACAAGCACCGCAGTGCCAAGTGCTCTATGGTCTTGCTAAAAACTTAGTGTTGTTAAGCTTTTTAATTTTTGCTATTCCAGCAAGTGTGTTAGTGATATATTGCGGTCTTAATTTGTATTTTCTCTTACAAATTATGAGTAAGCATCTTTTCATTTGTTTATCAGTTATTTGGATGTACTCTTGGGAATATACCTTTTCCACTAATGGATTATCTTAGTGACTTGGAATCACATTTTCACTGAGGTTCTTTGTCAGATATGTGAATATATGTATGTGAAGTCGCTCAGTCATGTCCAACTCTTTGCAACCCCATGGACTGTAGCCCACCAGGCTCCTCCGTACATGGGATTTTCCAGGCAAGAATACTGGAGTGGGTTGCCCTTTAATATCTTTTTCTACCCTGTCTTGCCTTTTTATTCTCCTTATTATATCTTTTGACGAACAGCAGTTGTGAGCTCTAGCAGAGGCTAGTTTTGCTGTCTTCCTTGCCAGGTAGTGCTTTTGGTGTTCTGTTGAAACAACTTTTCCCTACTCTAACGTTGTGAATGCATTCTCGAATTGGTACTGTTTTATTTTTTGTTTTACATTTTACATTTTGATGTGTAATCTAACTGGACACTTGATTTTTGTGTGTGGTATAAGATAGAGGTCAGATTTCTTGTTCATCTTTGTTGTAAAATAAGTTTGCTGAATAAGTTTAAAATCAGCTGGCAAAACATGTCAGTACTCACAGCTAATAATCAACTGAGCCTTCACTGAAGATTGATATGTCCAATGAGATCACATTTTTATTTTTAAAAAACATGATACAGTCATTTAATTTTCACATTAACAAGAGCCAGCATTTGTGTGACACATTCACATGATTGTATACACACAAGCACCCACTATTCATATAAAAGACAAAGTAAACTTTAATAGTGAAACATGCATTTACAAATGTAGCTTTGTAAAGTCTATGGAAAACAAGAAATACAACACTTCTGAGACAGGGTCACTGTGGAATCTGACTCTTCAGGAAGGAAATATTTTGTGACTGAAGGGCCTGAGACAAATCAATGAGTCGTTTTCAAATGCCAGTTTTGTAATTCTGCATGTTTCCTAGATCTAATAATTTAACTTTCTTTTGGCAAGAATATAGCTTTTAGGGTTGTCTTCAAAAAGCTGGCTGTCACCTAAGTTGAAAGTTCAGCTACATTCCTTCTGGGAATTAAAAGAACTAGAGCCCCTTTCACCATTCCTCTTATTTCCAAACATAACTCGTTCTTAGTGGCCCTCGATCAGCCAGCTTAAAATTTTATGCTCAGAGACTGCATAAGTGAATTCTGACAACCTGTGTGTCCCCTTACACATTTCTAAATCGACATCTAAAATTTTTCACCCTAAATAGTTGTAGAGGATCTAAGTTCTGGCCTGTGGTAGATATAGCATGTTTGGATAAAATGGACATTTCCTTATAAATTAAGCCAAGAGGATCTAAATATAATAGGTGGTAAACTCTATCATCCTTTCAAAAAATGACACCAAAAAAGGCAATTTTTAATGGAAAGGAATGCTGCATTTTTTCTTTTTTACACATTGAATTCGTATTCTATTCCCCCCTCAAAATTTCAGTTGAATTATTTATGTCTTTTATATTATTCAGTTGCACATCTGTGACAAAATTACTAAACTTATAAGGCTCTGCATATTTTAAATTTTTCTGAACTGTGCTTGTTTAATAAACAGAGTTCACAGTTTAGTAAACCACTAAATACAGTTAAAATTTCAGTGACAGCATGTCACTTAATGAGTTGAAGAAGGCTTCTACCTTCAATTATTCCATCTCTGTGTAGATTACTATTATCTTTGTTAGAATGGAGTTATATTCTCCCTTTTCAATTTTATGTAGGGAAATGTTGAAGATTCTTGTCACACAGATAGATTGAAACAGAAGTACTTAGGGTAAAGCCATCTCCTTCGGAAGTACATGCTAAAATAAATAATCAGAAATCTGGAGTGTTCCTTCAATCTTTTTGAAAGCAAAGAATTGGGAACCACCAGCATTGTAAGCGGATCTGTATCCTGTTAAGAGGCTTTCACTGTCCAAACACTGTATTTTGAAACACTATCTTGAGTTCTGCTCTACTGTAAGACTGAACATGGAGAAAAGATCTCTTTTTCTCAGGCTGGTGAATCTTTGGAAAGAGTGCAAATAGGAAGGTGAGGATCTGAAAACTGATCCACTGAAACTATTTGAGTCTGTGAGTCCTTGGAAAGCTCTGGTAGACTGCTTGGGGCTAAGTCTGGCCCAATTTAAAAACCACTGGCCTTGGTAGGATAAGTGTAGATTTTACCTGTGTAATATAGCATATAAATTATTAGATTGTGTTACTTTCTTAATCGAGTAGCAGGTCCTCAAATGTATTCCACAGTAACTAGTCCCGTAAGATACTTCTTGGCAAAAGGGTGCTGAGATCAAACTTGGGAAATGTGACAGTCCACCCTCCTCTTCACTGTGGGCATTAGAATAGCCAGATTTTACAGCAGAGGAATTCACTTTCTCCAACCCAAATTTCCCAAACTCAAATTATCTAACCAGCCTCCTCCATTTCATCTTCCACATAGTAACTAATGTTCACCGTTTCCCTATTCAGTAGAATAAAGACAGCTGTGCACACAGGCAGTCGTGGCCTGAGCCCCTCAGTGTTGCTGCCCTCTTTCACAGTGTTCCTGTCCCTCTTCTGCTTGATCTGAGTTGGCTGTGCTCTTCACGTGGCTGGGAAAGCAGAGTCTCAGCTAGGTATTTTATACTCAGGTTATGTGGCATCCAGGCAGACTCAGGGAAGAGCAGCGATGTCATCTGTGCCCCTCTTTCTCTCTCTGTGCATCCTCATGGAGAGAATCCCACCACCACCCAGAACCCTAGGTAATTATGGGGAGACCGTGGTGCCAAAACAGATACTCTCTAGTGGCGTGTTGAAGTCACTGCAGCACCTAGGAGGAGTAGCCAGCTTTAGGGCTGAGGGTGTTTCCTAGCACCATATGGTCCCCTCATTGCCTGCTTTGTCTTGCAACGGGGTGGCTGAGTATGGATTCTACAACATAGCAGCTGAAAAGATGCTGAACTTCTGCCTTCTGTGCAGCAAATTCTTAAATTTTTTTGATACTGAAAATGCATTTCAAGCAGAAAGGGGATCTTGGTCTGAACCGTAAGACTTAAGAATGGGGTGAGATAGGAAGTCTTAGGTCTTTGTTCTACCCCTCGCTAAAAACAGGTAATGACATCAACACCTGAGCTTGCAGAGGTAATGATGGACCCAAAAGGGACTTATGGGTAGGGGTGCAATAATTAGGCTCCACTGGCTTCCTGTCCAACAGGTAATGAGGCACTGACTGTTGTTATTGTTGTTCAGTTGCCAAGTCCTGTGTTGACTCTATGACCCATGGACTGCAGCACGCCAGGCTTCCCTGGAGTTTGCCCCAGTTCATGTCCACTGAATCGGTGATGCCATCCAACCATCTCATCCTCTGTCACACTCTTCTGCTTCTGCCTTCAGTCTTTTCCAGCATCAGAGTCTTTTCCAGTGAGTTGGCTCTTCACATCAGGTGGCCAAAGTGTTGACGCTTCAGCATCGGTCCTTCCAATGAATATTCAGGGTTGATTTCCTTTAGGATTGATTGGTTTGATCTCCTTGCTGTCCAAGGGACTCTTAAGAGCCTTCTCCAGCAGCATAGTTCAAAAACATGAATTCTTCAGCACTCTCCCTTCCTTATAGTCCAACTCTCAAACTTTATCTGTCCATGACTCCTGGAAAGACCAGAGCTTTGACTATGTGGAACTTTGTCAGCTACAGTGTCAGAATTCCCTCTCTACAGTGCTAACCTCAGTGCCTTTTTCACCTAACCTTTCTTGAAAGGTGCTTTGAATGTTTTTACCATCAGGAATATTCATCCCTCAGTTGCCCCCAGATTGCCACCCTTGACCCCACTCACCCAGCAGTCCCTGTCCTAATGAACGGCCCACCCCACCCCTCATGTGCGGCAGCCGTGGGTCCAAGTGCCGGAGGGAGTTCAAGTGCTCTGAGCTGGGGCAGGACCGGGACTCCTCTCTGGGCCTGGTGAAGTCCGAGGCCTTCAGTGTGAGATCGTTTGCCTTTTAGTTCAGATCCTTTTCAGAATCTAATGAGTTAGTTCCTTACAGACTCAGCTTGTCTTCTATAGAAGTCAGTTAGCTGGGTCTTTAGAGGCCAGAGAAGGAATCCTGCTCGCTCTCAGCTCGTGCACAGGTCACTGATCGAGTTTCACTGCATTTGTTCATGGGGGTTTGGAACGTGAGAGGCCTCATGTGAGCACATTTTGGGATCCTCTATAGAGACTGTAAGTTAAGAAAGTGTCCAAGATGAAAATTTAGCAGGAAATCATCCCAACTCATGCCACTTGGGTCTCCACACATGTCGTCTCAATGACAGGTTGGAGGAGTGACCACCTCACACGTGAGCGTGTTCCCAGGGTCTGAACAGAGCACATGCTCCTCCATGCAAACACACACACACACGACACCCTTACACATGGACCCTGGCTTCTATGAGTAAACTTGCTGTTGCTGACTCTCTTTTCTCTTGACCTGAAATAAGACAGATTTCACCGTCATCCATTAGTCTAGGATTTGGGCCACAAGCTGAACTCTCACATTTCTGTCCACGTGTTTGTGGATATTCAGGGCTGGGTGTACAGGGCAGAGTTGGGGAAGTAGGTCCCTGACAGGATGCTTAACTTTTGTGATGCTGTCTCATCACTGGTCGTTGTGCTGCGGTCATTGTTCCTGTGCAGGTGTTGTCAGGATGACGTGAGAAGAACATGGGTAAGGAATCTCCATGCTGTGTCCTGGAGAAGTTGCTACTGGCATTTTCTTGGAGAATGTTCTTTGTGGAGCAGCACTCTGGCACACCTGGCTATCCTTCCTTACATGTCTATTGTCATGTGCAGTCATGCCTGACTCTTTGCAACCTCATGAACTGTAGCCCACCAAGATCCTTCTGTCTTTGGGTTTTTTTAGGCAAGAATGCTGGAGTGGGTTGCCAATTCCTCCTCCAGAGGATCTTCCCAACCCAGGAATCCGACCTGTATTTCATATGTCTCCTGTACTGCAGGTGGATTCTTTACCACTGAGCCATCATCGACGCCCCCATACAAGTCTATAGCACAATTCAAAGCATCCTCCTCTGGAGAAGGGAGGTGGGGAGAGGGATTCCACTTGAGTTTAGGACCACTGGACGAGCCCAGGCTTGGGAGGGCGAGAAGGGCTCCTTAAACCGTAGTGGCCATTGCTTATTTTCACTCTTACCTGGGCGTGCTCAGGAGGACAGTTCAGCTCAGGGAAGGTGCAGATGCTTGAGCTCTTAGTGTAAGTAATTGATGGAGCCAAGAGGGCTCAGGGCTCAGGCTTTCTGAAGGGGGAGCCTTGCCCTCCGCCCTGGCCCGGGCCTGACCTCACAGGGGCTGCAGGGCTGACCCACCTGCGGTTGCACTTCTCCTGGTACAGCTGCAGCTGGTTCTCATTGACGTTGAATTCTCTGACCAGGGCATCGCGGTTGGCGCTGCGCAGGTTCTGGTGGGTGTCGTACAGAAAGAGCTGGTTGTTCAGTTCTTCTTGCCGCCTCCGCAGCTGGCGGCAGGAGGAATACAGCTCCTCTTCACTCTCCTGGAGAACAGAGGGACCGACAACCATGGGGGGCAGGCTCGTCAAGGCAGATGTGGGACGTGCCACCTGGAGGGAGACTGCAGGGAGCAGGGGGCAGACCCGACCGTCTGCCGGGATCTTCCCAGAAGAGCCAGGATCTGTTTTAACCTAAGATGAACTCTCAGCCACTTACTCCATGAGAAGCAAGCAGCCTAAAAAGCTATGGTTGCCAGTTAAGGGGAGCTTTATTGTGAAACACTGAAACAACAGATGCATTGCCCAGTGATCCTATTTCTTAATCCAGTCTGGTTTGTCATGGGCCTGTGTCACCTTCTGGTTCTCATTCAAATACAAATACATAGGCTCTGTGCTTGCAGTAGACACAGCCGGTGAGGGAGAAGGTGGCCTGGATGAAAAGTAGATTGCTGGTGGCCTGGGGGTGGAATGAATGGAGACAGATAAGGAGCAGGAGTGGCTCTTTGGGGTGATGGAAATGTTCCAGAATTGGTAATAGTGATGGTTACTCAACTCCGAGGAGACTAAACAACAGTGAATTGTACAAGTGGGTGAAGTGTGTGGTATTAAAATCATCTCAAATAAATCTGTTACCCAGTTCCCCCCCTCCTGCCAGAAGACCCAGGGAAACATAGGTTACACCCCCAGGGATGGGCATGTGACTCTAGCTGGTAATGTTGACTTCCTCCCCTGCCACCACCACCTCCAGGTGCAAGACCCAGGTCAGGTTAGTGGGAGGTGTCAGTGGGAGTTGGTTTGGTGCTCTTGGTAAAGAGAAAGTTTCTTTTGTGGGTCAGTGGAGAGAGTGATGAGTGTCTTCAGTTGCTAGTGGTCCTTCTGCCACCCTGTGGAGACAGAGGGGAACAGAGCCCCTGGGAGAGAGCAGCTGGGTCCCGCCTTGACTGAGACAAGCCCTGCCCCTACACTTTGCTGCTGTCTGGGCCAAAGCAGTACCCCTGTTGTGCTAAAACTCTTACAGGGTGAGGACTGTGGATTTCAGCATGGGAGGATGAGTGTGTATTACCTCTCTGATGTTTTTAGAAGATCTCTATTGTGTAAAGGACGGCTCCTCGGGAGGTCAGTTTAGTGGCTGTTACCACTGTTGCAGTGGTTCCAGTGAGAGACTCCAGTGCTACAAAAACATCCATCATTATACACAAATGGGCCTCTTCTGTCCTTTATTTTTACAAAAACTGGGCTCAGACCATACCTTGGTCCAAATTTTTTCCCAGCTTAATGACCCAACAAACCATTATGGGCATCCCCCATGACCACAGGTAGAACTCTGAGTTTGGAGCTGGGGAGAGCCATGGTGAATGTTATTCTGTTCACTGGCAAAGGTGCAAAGGAGTGAAATGATTATCTTTGCACAAGGAGTGAGGTAAATGGATAGTCCTTGCTAACTGATTCAATGTATTGAGTGAGGCACTGGGAAGAATCGGTGATAACTTTGCTTAAATGTTTATTCTTCCTCAGGAAGACCAGTTTCCCTTCCTGTTAATGCTAAAGCAAAACAAGAGCCATGTTGAAATCTTAACTCTCAGCTACAAATGGTCTCCTTTTACCTTCTTTCCACCAGGTAGAAAACAACTTCTGTTGCTTTCATATGCGTAATGACTGTGATCAGCTTAAGGTAAGAAATTAATCTTCTCTGCTAATGCTTCTATAATTGCCTTTATTTCTGAAACCCACAGCATTTATAACTGTTACATAATTTAGTACTTAGTAGTCCATATATATGTATGATATAACATCCAAGAAAGTACATAAAACATATATATAGTTTAGTGATTAAGTATAAAGCAAACAGCTATGGAGCCACCAGCAAGTCAAGAAACAGAGTGTCATCTGGCTTTTTTGGAGTCTGAGTTATTACTAACTTATTAGTTTGTTTTCTATTCCAAGTAGATGGTTATTTCTATTTCAGAATATATCTTACTAATTATTCCCACCACTGCTTTTGTGTTACATTTCTTCTTCCTTTTTAGCAAAGAATGACCATAGTAAGGAAGTGATGGTGGTGGTTTAGTCACTAAGTTGTGTCTGACTTGCAGCCCCATAAACTGTAACCTGCCAGGCTCCTCTGTCCATGAGATTCTCCAGGCAAGAGTACTGGAGTGGTTTGCCATTTCCTTCTCCAGGGAATCTTCCTGACCCAGGAATTGAACCCAAGTCTTCTGCACTGCAGGCAGATTCTTTACCAACTGAGTTACAAAGGGAAGCTGATATAATAAGGAAGCCAGCACCTTAAATACCATATCTAGCTAAAGAGAAAAGAAGACGTCAGGGGAAATGCCACCTCTGAGATGTTATTGGGAAGAGTACAGTAATCAAGGGTCTTTTTTAAAAATTTAATTGAAGTATAGTTTATTAAGAGTATGGTTTTTAATGCAGTTTAAGTCCATGCCTTCTCCACTGATAAGAGTTTCTGGAGGTTTACACATCCCTCTCTTCCTGGTACAGAGATTTCCCTCACTGTTGAATGGTAACTATTAGGAAGTTAATTATCTAGACCTACAGCTGTGTGTCTCAGGCATTTTGAAGGCATCCCTTATTCCCAGGTGGCGCTAGTGGTAAAGAGCCCACGGGCCAGTGTGGAAGACGAAAGAGACAAGGGTTCGGGCCGAGAAGATCCCCTGGGGGAGGGCCTGGCAACCCACTCCAGTATTATACCTCCATGGACAGAAGAGCCTGGTGGGTCGCCAAGAGTCAGACACAAGTGACTTATTCTTTAGGCTGCTGTTGTACATGGAAGCATCCCTACTGTGTGTCAGTCCTCTGTAGGTAATCGCCTTCTCTTCTTTCACGATTTTCTCTTTATCCTGACACTCTTCCACTTCAGGAGAATATGCCTGTATGTGGGTCCCTATACTGCTCTGCTTAGAGCTGGGGGATGTTTGTCTCTTCAGCTCTTGAAAATTATCAACCATGAATATTCAAGATATTTTACTATGGAGCTTCTCATTTTACCCTTTTTTTTTAACCTTTTTCATATTTTTACCTTGTCTTGATGTATTGGAGCAAACTGTTCAGTACAATCTTCACAGTTATTATTAATTCTTTCCCTAACCATACCCATTCTGGAATTTCTCACTTACTAAGCTCTAATTTTTTTTTTTCAGGATTTTTCAACTCCTGTTTCCCAGAATTTCTGAATTTGTTCTTTCATTCCTACATGTTCTTGATTAAGTTTAAGAAAGAGTTGTTCTTTTGTGTGTAACCCTTGGACTCCCTTTTAAATTTTTTTTTAAATTTCAAAGTTATTTTCAGATTCACTGAAGTGAATTTTCTTGCTTTTTTGCTTGTTAGCTATATTAGCATTATATTCCTTGAGGTTTAAATATTCATGTGCAAGCTCGTTTAGAATGGGAAGTTTCTTTCCTCCCTCTGTTTATACATTGGCATCTGGTTTTCTTATTTTTTTAACTTTTTATTTTGTATTGTGATATATCCAATTAACAAACAATGTTGTGATAGTTCCAGGTGAACAATGAAGGGACTCAGCCACACATATATTTCTGTTTTGTAAGTTCATTTGTATCATTTCTTCTTAGATCCCACATAGGAGGGATGTCATACATATCTCTCCTTGTCTGACTTCACTCAGTATGACCCTCTCTAGGTCCATCCATGGTGCTTCAGGTGGCATCGTTTCAGTCACTTTTAATAGCTGAGTAGTATTCCACTCCATACATGCACCACATCTTTATCCCTTCCTCTGCTGGTGGACTTCTAGGTCGCTTCCACATCTTGGCTGTTGTAAACAGTGCTGCAGTGAACACTGGGGTGCATGTATCCTTTCAGATCATGCTTTTCTCCAGATACATGCCCAGGACTGGGATTGCAGGGTCATGTGGTAGTTCTATTTTTAGTTTTTTAAAGAATCTCCCTAATGTTATCCATGGTGTCAGTCCCAATTTACATTCCCACCAACAGTGGAGGACGGGTTCCTTCTCTACACACCCTCTCCAGCATTTATTGTTTGTGAATTTTTTGATGATAGCCATTCTGGCTGGTGTGAGGTGATACCGTATTGCAGTTTTGATTTGCATTCCTCTAATAATTAGCGATGTTGAACATCTTTTCATGTGTCTATTGGCCATCGCTATGTCTGCTTTATAGAAATGTCTGTTTAGGTCTTCTGCGTTTTCTGAGCACGTTGTTTGTTTTGATGCTGTTAACATCATGAGCTGTTTGTAAATTTTGGAGACTAATCCCTTATTGGTCACGTCACTTACAAATACTTTTTCCCAATCCATAAGGTGGTCTTTTTGTTTATTGTTTCCTTTGCTCTGGCATCAGGTTGTCTGAATGATCTAAACGGGGGACTCTCAAGGGTGAGGCCAGCACTGTTTCCATGTTGCACTGGGGCTCTAGGTTCTCTGGATACCAGTAACCCTGTCTGAGTCCCGGCTGCAGGGCTGTGTCCACTTTTACCCCATCGTCTCAAGCAAACAGCTGACCCCTGGCCTGAGTCCTGGGCACCTGCCAGATTTCTTTTCATAAAGAGTGTTTCAGAAGAGTGATGCCCACTAGCCCCAGACCACCTATCTGTGTACAGGTCCATGTGCGTTAGCACGCAAAAATGAAATACAGAAATCACCTAACCAAACACAAGCAATTATAAAAAGAACAGGAGGCTAATGAAAGACAGAGTCACTGGAGATAAACAGAGAAATAGCTGAATTGGTATACCCAAATACCGATTAAATACAAGAGCTAGGTTGTTTTCTGGGAGAAACAGAGTCATGCAATAAATAATCCATTGTCTAAACTAATCGAGCAAAGTATGAAAGGCCAGTTAGCCAAGTAAAACATAACAGGTATAGAACTACAGGTAAGAAGGTGCAGAAAGAACCTATGAAATAGAAAACCAAGTGATGATGAAAAGAATAAATATGTGTATATTTGTTGTAAGGATCGTATCTCCAGTATATATTAAGGTAGGTATTTGCTATTATAGAAAAGTAGCCCGTAAGAGAAAAAAATTTATCCTGGAAGAAAATGAGAAAATTCTTAAATTAGGCCCAGAAAGCTTCACAAATGGTGTCTTAACATATGTTGAATGTTGATAGCAGTTGCCTCCAGTTCTGTTCAGAATGCGCCATTGTCCTGGAAGAGAAAGCTTCCGAGTAATTTTTATAAAGCCAACACAACAAAACCTGATCCAAAACATCAGTGAATACCAGTGAGAAAGTCCTAAAGAAAACATTAACACATACAGTATAGAAACACATTAAACAGTACAATCCTACTGTATTTCACCAAGAAATTCTTTTTTCCTTCTCTTAAGATGACTGTGTCACACGTCTGCTCTCCTAACCCTCCCCAAGGTCAGCTGATGGACTTGCTTTGTGTTTTGTGTAGGAGAAATTACACTACAATATTGTAAAGTAATTAGCCTCCAACTAATAAAAATAAATGGAAAAAAATTAGAATTAAAAATTTAAAAAAAAAAAAAAGAAAGAAATCACACGGGAAATCTTCCCATCTCAGCCCCTTACCAGCGCCCATGGCTTCCCTCCCGCACTCACCCTTTCTCTGCCCTGCTTCCCTTCTCCACTAAGTCATCTCCATCAGCAGCACACGCACAGCTTAAGAAGCTCTCCCTTCACCTCCCCCAGCTCCTGACCCACCCCTCTCGTCACCTTCACAGCCAGTGTCCTTGAATAAAAGTCCCCATCAGTGTATCATCTACTCACACTTAAATTCTACATTTCCAGTTTTATTAATTACATATGCACAGGATTTAAAGAGCCAGAAGTACTACTAGAATTGTTACCGAACATCCCCAGCTGTCTCCTGCCCCTTGATTCCCTGCCCCTTGATCCCTGCTCCCCAGGGTCAACAGTTGTTTCTTTTGATTGTTAATGCCACAGTTCTAACAAAAACATGCTTATACTGAAAATTCTTGGTTTTTCAGTTTTTAGGGATTATCTCAGAAAGAAAGCATTGGTTGTTTCCTTACATCCTCTTTTTTATCTTCCCTCATGGAGATAAATTCATTTTGGGTTATATCAATGTATAATTATTATTCCTACTTGGAACCCTTGAAGCTTCTTTAGCCCCTTGTATTAGTTGGATGTGTGTGTGTGTATATAATTTTAAATCTTTGAATTCTTGGAAAGCAGCTTTCGTAATAAGCTTTCTTTGGCCTGTGACAAAATCTTCACGGAGTTCTCTACCTTTAGGTTGTTTCTGCTTGTTTTCGTCCCTACCTATGCTTTTACCTTTTAATTTTTTTATGTTGGCATTTTAAACTTACAGAAAAGTTGCCATAACAGTTCAGCAGTTTCCGTACCCTGCACCACCCAGGTCCCCAGGGTTACCATCCTGACCACCCAGGTCCCCAGGGTTACCATCCTGTACACACAACCTCAGTACAATTGTCAAAACTAAGAAATTAGCATTGAAGCAATACTGTTAACTAAAGTACAGTTTCTGTGGTTTTCATCGACTCTTCCACTCTTGTCCTTTTTCTGGTCCAAGATCCAGTCCACAGCACATGCAGTTGCAGTGGCTTCCAGTCCTCCCATCTCTGACTTTTCCTCAGTGCCCCATCACCTTCTACTGTTTATGACCTTGACCCTTTTGAAGACTGCCGGTCACTCACTTTGTAGAACATCCTGCATTTCAAGGGCTTGTCTGGGTTTTTCTCATGATTTGTTTGAGGTTCTGCAGCTTTGGCCCAAATGCCGCAGAAGGGAGGTGGATGTGATGTCATACATTACTGGTGGTGACACTGATTATTTTTGGTTAAGATGGTGTCTACTGGGTTCATCCACTGTACAGCCTCATTTTTTTTTCTTTCCAATTGTATTTCTTAGAGGAAGGTATTTTGAGACTATGCAAATAGTCTGCTTCTCCTCAAACTTTGACTAATTTTAGCATTTATTGGTCGATTTGACAGTCACACTACAATAGGGATTTTCTATTTTCATCTCTCTTACATTTTTTTCAGTGTTTATTTTTAAATTTATTTTTGGAAGTTTAGTTGATTTAAAAATGTGTTAATGTCTGCTGTACAGGAAAGTGACTCAGTTACACACATATATTAGTGAAGTCACTCAGTTGTGTCCGACTCTTTGCCACCCTATGGACTGTAGCCTACCAGGCTCCTCTGTCCATGGGATTTTCCAGGCAATAGTACTGGAATGGATTGCCATCTCCTTCTCCAACACACATATATACATTCTTTCAAATGTCCTTTTCCAGTATGGTTTTTTCCCAGGGTATTGAATATAGTTCCCTGTGCTATATGTTAGGACCTTGCTTATCCTTCCTGTGAGTCATAATTTGTATCTACGAACCCTAGACTCCTAGTCCCTCCTTCCCCCACACCCACCTTGGCAAGCACAAGTCTGTTCTCTCTATCTCTGAGTCTGTTTCTGTTTCATAGATATATTCATTAGTGTTATATTTTGGAGTCCACATATAAGTGATTTCATATGGTATTTGTCTTTCTCTTTTTGACTTACTTTACTTACTGTGTATCCTTGTTGCTGCAAATGGCATTATTTCATTCTTTTTATGGCTGATTAATCTTTATGACTGTGTATGTATGTATCACATCTTATTTGTCCATCATCTGTTGGTCAGTTATTTCCACAGCTTGGCTATTGTAAATAGTACTATTATGAACATACGGGTCCTTGTACCTTTTCAAATTATATTTTTGTCTGGGTATATGCTCAAGAGTGGGATTGCTGGATCAGATTTCAACTCTATTATAGTTTTCTGAGGAACCTCCGTACTGTTTTCCGTAGTCGCTGTATGAGTTTACATTCCCACCAACAGTGCAGCAGGTTTCCCTCTCTACACCCTCTTCAGTATTTGTCATTTGTAGAGTATTTAATGATGGCCATTCTGATGGGTGTGAAGTGGTGCCTTGTTGTAGTTCTGATTTGCATTTCTCTGATAATTAGTGATGTGAACATCTTTTTGTGTGCCTATTGGCCATCTTTATCTCTTCTTTGGGGAAATGTCCATTTAAGTCTGCTGCCCATTTTTTGATTGAGTTGTTTTTGAGTTGTATGAGTTGTTTGTATATTCTGGAAATTAAGCCCTTGTTGGTCACATTATTTGCAAATATTTTCTCCCATTCCATTGCTTGTCTTTTCATTTTGTTTATAGTTTCCTTTGTTGGTGGCTCAAGCTGTAAAGAATCTGCCTGCAATGTGGGAGATCCAGGTTCAATCACTGGGTTGGGAAGATCCCCTGTAGAAGGGAATGGCTACCTCCTCCTCAAGTGTTCTTGCCTGGAGAATTCCACGGACAGAGGAGTCTGGTGAGCTACCATCCTTTGGGTCCCAAAGAGTCAGACACAACTGAGCGACTAACACTTTCATGCTTGCCGTGCAAAGTTTGTAAGTTTGATTAGGTCCCATTTGCTTATTTTTATTTTTGTTTTTATTTCTATTGCCTTGGGAGAATGACCTAAGAAAACGTTGGTGCAATTTATTTCAGAAAATGTTTTGCCTATGATCTCTCCCAGAAGCTTTATGGTATCATATCTTATGTTTAAATCTTTAAGCCATTTTGAGGTTATTTTTGTGCATGGTGAGAAGGTGTGTTTCAACTTCATTAATTTACATGCAACTGTCCAGCTTTCCCAGCACCACTTCCTGAAGTGACTGTCTTTTTCTCATTTCATATTTTTGCCTCCTTTGTGGAAGATTAGTTGACCGTAGGTGTGTGGGTTCATTTCTGGGCTCTCTATTCTGATCTGTTGATCTATATGTCTGGTTTTCTGCCAGCATCACACTGTTTTGATTATGATAGCTTTGTAGTATTGTCTGAAGTGTGGGAGGTTTATACACCCTACTTTTTTGTTCTTCCTCAGGATTATTTGGCAATTCTGGGTCTTTTATGGTTCCATATAAATACTAGGATTATATATTCTGGTTCTGTGAAAAGTGTCATGGGTTATTTGGCAAAGGTCGCATTAAATCTGTAGACTGATTTGGATAGTAGTGGCATTTTAAATATATTAGTCCTTCCAACCCAAGATCATGGGATATATTTTCATTTCTTTGAATTCTCTTTAATTTCCTTTACTAATGTTTTGTATTTCTCAGCACATAAAGTTTTCACCTCTTTGAGGTTTATTCTAAAGTGGTTTTTTATGTGATTTTAAAAGGAATTGTTTATATTTCTGTTATTTCGTTTTTAGTGTAAGGAAATTCAGCTCATTTCTGTATCCTGCTACCTTGCTGAATTCATTTATCAGTTCTAATAGTTTTGTATGGAGTCTTTAGGGTTTTATATATATAGTATCATATTGTCAGTGCATAATGCCGATTTTAGCTCTTCCTTACCAATTTGCATTCTTTTTATTTCTTTCTCTTATCTGATTGTTGTGGGTAAGGGCTTCCAGTATTTGTTGAAGAGAAGTGGTAAGAGTGGGCATCATTGTCTTGGTCCAGATTTTAGCTCTTCTTAAATAGCTTTTCTTATGTTGAGAGATGTTTTCTACATGCACTTTTGCAAGGGTTTTTATCATGAATGGATATTGAATTTTATCGATGCTTTTTCTACATTTGTGGGATAATTATGTGGCTTTTGTCCTTTTGTTGATGTGGTGTATCACATTCATTGATTTGTGTTATGTTGAAACATCCTCGTGACCCTGGGATGAATCCAGCGTGGTCTTGGTGTATGACGTTTTTAATGCGTTTCTGGATTTGGTTTGCTGATGTTTGGTTGAGAGTTTGGGCGTCTCTATTCATCAAAGATATTGGCCTGTAATTTTCTTTTTTGGTAGCATTTTTGTCTTTGGTTCTTGTATCAGGGTGATGGTGGCTTCATAGAATGTCTTTGGGAGTGTTCCTTTCTCTTCAGTCTTTAGGAAAAGTCTGAGAAGGATCGATATGTAAGTTCATTGTAAGCAGGCCTGCTTTTACCTTTGTACCAGGCAGAGCAGCACTTGCAGTGTTTAAAAGAGAAAGGAAACACACAGCAGAGTTAACACTGCCTTTCCCTGTCTCAGTCACTGCCTTCCCCACTGACTGTCTTTGTCTTGACTTTCAGATGTTCCTTTCAGTCCATTTCTATACTTCTAGCTATCTATCCATATGTCTGTTACAAGCAACATACAATATTATTTTGTTTGCAGTTTTTAAGGTGTATATAAATGGCATCTCTAATGTGCATTTTTCTGCATCTCACTTTTCTCCTACTGTAGTGTTTAGATGTATCCATGTTGTGTATATGTGCTGAGCTCCATTCCATGTCATCTTTTTACACTAATCCATGTCTCAAGTGGGGCTTCCCAGGTGGTGCATTAGTGGTAAAGGACCCACCTGCCAATGCAGGAGATGGGGGTTTGATCCCTGGGTCAGGAAGATCCCTGGAGGGGGACATGGCCATCCACACCAGTATTCTTGCCTAGAGAATCCCCATGGACAGAGGAGTCTGGAGGGGCTACAGAGTCTGTGTGGCTATAGGGTCACACAGAGTTGGACATGACTGAAGCAACTTAGCACGCATGCACACATCTCTCAAATATCCTGCATTTTCCTTTTTGTACTCGTACTAATTTGTGGTGTTCCTTTTTTTCCCCTTTGCTGTATTTGTGTTTTCAACTCCCTTCACTCAGATTATACTTTGAGTGAGACCCACCCACGTTGTCACAGCTTGGTAGGTTGTAGTTGCTGTGTGTGCTCCATTGTGTAATGGCACACAGTTAACACTTGTGCAGCTTGCAGACAGCAAGACTCTTCTTCTGGTTTTGCCTAGTGTGAAATAGTACCACAGGCTTCTTGTACCTGTCCTTAGGAGACTGTCTCCAGGATCTGCCCTGGATACAAAACTCTCAGGATGCCTAAGTCTCATAGCCCGCCCTCCACACTCATGGGTTCACCACCTGCTGATTCAGCCCGTGTGGAATGCAAACATAGTACACGATCTGAGGTTGGTTGAATCCACGAGTGCAGAACTCACAGATATATGCAGCTGTATGCAGGAGTAGAATTCTTGCTCATAGACTATGCATGTGCTAATCACCAGCAGAGAGTCGAATGTCTTTACAATGTAATTTGCTACCAAATTACACAATTACCAGTTGCTCTGTGTTCTAGTTAACAATGGATAATACTGTTAGGCTTTTCAGTTTTGCCACTTCAGTAAAGGATTTTGTGGTATCTTCTTGTCATCTTAATTTGCATTTCTCTTACAAATAATGAAATAAGCATCTTTTCATTTGCCTACCAGTCATTTGGATGTACTCTTGGGAGGTGCTTATTCATGGAATACTCCTCTTCCACTAATGGATTACCTTAGTGTCTAAGAGGGATGGAGTCACATTTTCACCAAGATTCTTTGTCAGATAGACTGTCACAAATATCTTCTTCCACCCTGTCTTGCCTTTTTATTCTCTTTATTGTATCTTTTGATGGACAGCATTCATGCACTCTAGCAGATTCTAGTTTTGCTGTCTTCCTTACCAGACAGTGCCTTTGGTGTTCTGTTGAAACAACTTTTCCCTACTCTGAGGTTGTGAATTCCTTCTGGAACTGTTACTGTTTTATCTTTTACATTTTGATGTATAATCTAACTGGATTTAATTTTTATGTGTTGTATAAGGTCGGGGTCAGATTTCATGTCCATTGGTGATGCTAAAATAAATTTACTTAACTGACTTAAAAAATTGGTAAAATCGGCCAATACTCACAGCCAATTGAGTCTGCTATTGGACAGTTTGCATTTATAGGGACAAGAATCATCTGAATTACTCCTAGTAGAAGGTGTAGAATCAGAGATTCTGATACCCTAAAATTCTATTGTTGTTTGAATTCTGCTTTTAACCAGTTATAACATTTGTTTCGTTGTGAATTAAAGCGTTAAGTAAATTTTTGGATACATGTTCACATTATGTCTTTATGAGAGTTATGATTTTATTCATTTAAAAAAATGGTACTTTAGCAGTTCTAGTTCTTTCTTCGCTTTTTACTTCTCCGTGACTGTCTACTAATGCAGGGGTTCGTCAGAGACTGTGCTCAAGCTTTTGGGCCAGTGTGACTAGCCCAGTCATCTGAGTGTGAGGATTGGGGGCGGGGAAGCTCTACGATACATGGTCTGGCTTCCTGCGCGCAGGACTTGACGACTGGAAAATACAATGATTGGCAGTTCTAGTATGCCCTGTTACTTAGCTGAGAAATACAGGTATTTTTTTAATAGCATTGCCTGTCTAGCTCAAAATATTCTCCCAGGGACTGACACATTGCTAGTGGTCACATGTTAATTTTAGAAACTTGGTTTTCTACACTGAGTGAACTTTTGCTAAGAGTAAGACCAGTAACCCAGAGAATAGAGTAAATGATAGAAAAACACATAATTTGAAAAGACCTGCACCTGTACCTATCTTGTGACAGAAGTAGTTCTTGTTTTCATATGAGGATGAAAAATTGAATAGTATTTAAAAAGAACAACAAAACAAATTTCTGGGCAAATTATATCCAATGAGACCAAATTTTATTAATTTTTTAAAAAATGTTATACAGTCATTTAATTTTCACATTAACAACTGCCAGCATTTGTATCACACATTGATATGATTGTGTACACACAAGCACACACTGTGTAAAAAAATAAGCTTTAATAGTAAACATGCCTTTACAAATGCAGCTTTTTAAAGCCTATTGAGAAATAAGTATGGACGTTTCTGAGACAGGGTCACTGTGAAATCTGGCTCTTCAGGAAGAAAATATTTTGAAAATAAAAAGCCTGACACAAATCACTAAGTAGTTTTCAAACGCCAGTTTCGTAATTCTGTGTACTTCTTAGTCTAATTATTACCTTTCTGTTGGCTTTTTTCTGTTGGCTTTTAGGGTTGTCTCCAAACTGTTAGATGTCCCTAAGATGAATGTTTATATATATTCCTTCCAAAAATTAGAAGAACTGAAGCCCCTTTTAGCCATCCTTATTTCCAAACACAACTATGCTTAGAGACCCTCAGTTAGCCAACTTAAAAATTTTATGCCCAGAGACCTCATAAGTGAAGTCTAAAATTTTTCATCTGAAATAGTTGCAAAGGATCTAAGTACTGGCATGCATAGATACTGCATCTTTGGGTAAAATGGCTACATTTCCCTTTAAATTTAGCCAAGAAGTTCTAAATACAGTTGGTGCTAGACACTATCATCCTTTCAAAAAATTACACAAAGAATACAATTTTTAATGGTAGGAAATGCTACACTTTTCTTTTTTACTCCCTGAATTTGTATTTTGATTCTACTTCTCCCTCAAAATTCTAGCCTAATTATTCTTGGCTTACATATTATTTAGTTGACTAACAAAATTCCATATCATCCTACCATTATAAGGCTCTACATATTTTAAATTTCTTATGGACTGAGTTTGTTTAATAGATGACAATTTTAATAAACTACTAAACACATAAAATGTCACTGACAATGTATCACTTAATGAGTTGAAGTCTTCTCCTCCCAATTATTTCATCTCTGTAGGTTTACTATTATTTTTGTTAGAATGGCCACAGTACAGCATCAGTTCTGTTTTCCCTTTTCAATTTTATGTGTGGCAATGCTGATGACCCTCCTTAACACAGATAGATGGAAACAAAGGAATTAGTGATAGCAGGGTAAAGCCATCTCCTTCGGAATTACATGCTAAAATAAATACTCAGAAATTCCGATGTTCCTTCAATTTTGTTGTAAGCAAGGAATTGGGGACCAACCTTTGCAGGTTGGTCCCCAGCATTGCAGGAGGATCTCTGTCCTGTTACTGTGCTTTCATTTCCAAACGCTATGTTTTGAAATTGTATCTTGAGTCCTGCTCTACAGTAAGACACATATGGGAATGATCTGTTTTCATCTGTAATGGGGGGAAAAGGGCATTTTCTCTGGCTGGTGAATCTTTGAAAAGAGTGCAATAGAAAGGTGAGGATCTGAAATTTTATCCCATGAAACTGTTTGAGTCTCTGACTCATCAGAAAATCCTGGTAGATGTAAGGCTGCTATTGTTAAGTTGCCAAGTTGTGACCAATTCTTTGCAACCCCCATGAACTGCAGCACACCAGGCTTCCCTGCTTTTCACTGCCTCTTCACAGAGTTTGCTTAAGTCCTTTGATTCAGTGATGCCACCCAGCCATCTCATCCTCTGTCACCCCTGTCTGCTCCTGCCCTCAATCTTTCCCAGCGTCAGGGTCTTTTCCAACGAGTTGGCTCTTTGCATCCGGTGGCCAAAGTATAGGAGGTTCAGTACCAGTCCTTCCAATGAATATTCAGGGTTGATTTCCTTTTGGGTTGACTGGTTTGATCTCCTTGTAGTCCAAGGGACTCTCAGGAGTTTTCTCTAGCACCACAGTTTGAAAGCATCAATTCTTCAGCACTCGGCCTTCTTAATGATCCAACTCTCACATCCATATATGACTACTGGAAAAACCATAACTGTGACTATATGGACCTTTGTTGGCAAAGTGATGCCTGCTTTTTAATACACTGTCTAGGTTGTCATAGCTTTGCTTCCAAGGAGCAACCATCTTTTAATTTCATGGCTGCAGTCATCATCCACAGTGATTTTGGAGCCCAAAAAAATAAAATCTGTCACTGTTTCCACTTTTCCCCCATCTGTTTGCCATGAAGTGATAGAACCAAATGCTGTGATCTTAGTTTTCTGAATGTTGAGTTTTAAGTTAATTTTATTTTCAGTCTCTGCTTTAACCCTCATCAAGAGGCTCTTTAGTTGCTCTTCACTTTCTGCCATTAGAGTGGTATCATCTGCATATCTGAGGTTGTTGATATTTCTCCTGGCAATCTTGATTCCAGCTTGTACTTCACCTAGTCCGACATTTCACATGATGTACTCTGCATATAAGTTAAATAAGCAGGGTGACAATCTACAGCCTTGCCATACTCCTTTCCTAATTTTGAACCAGTCTGTTGTTCTGTGTCTGGTTCTAAGTGTTGCTTTTTGACCTGCATACAGGTTTCTCAGGAGACAGGTAAGGTGGTCTGGTATTCCTATCTCTTTAAGAATTTTCCAGTTGTTGTGATCCACACAGTCAAAGACTTTAGCATAGTCAATGAAGCCGAAGTAGATGTACTTCTGGAATTCCTTGGTTTTTCTGTGATCTAACATATGCTGGCAATTCAATCTCTGGTTCCTCTGCCTTTTCTAAATCTAGCTTGTACATCTGGATATCCCAGTTTAAAAATTATTGGCTTCAGTGACTTAAGTCACTGAAGTGACTTTAACTATGCTTTCAATAAAGCATAGAAGTTATTAGATTATGTCACCATCTTAATAGAGCCTCTGGTCCTTAAATGTACTCTGTTGTAACTAGTCCTGTAAGATGTTTCTTGGCAAATGGGTTCTGAGATCTGTCTATGTCTTTTGGTTGGTGCACTTAATCCATTTACATTTAAGATAATTATGGGTATCAATAGACTGGGCAGATGAAAACATGTGCAAGTATGCACTTCTACTTAGCACGTCACTCTACTTAACCTCCAAATTAAATGTAATTAATTTTTAGGTTAATAATGTTTGCATTATGGCTTGCAATTATCTTTTTTTGGTCTGGCTATTGATTGTGAAAACAGATCTCTTTTACAATGGTAATTATATAACTATTATTTAATACCATTGCATCATGATTTTGAGCTGAACCTTACTAGCATGGGAAATGAACTCAATTGTCCAGTAGTTTGAACATTCTTTGGCACTTCCTTTCTTTGGGATTAGAATGAAAACTGACTTTTTCCAGTCCTGTAGCCACTGCTGAGTTTTCCAAATTTGTTGACATACTGACTGCAGCACTTTAACAACATCTTTTAGGATTTGAAATAGCTCAGCTGGAATTCCATCACCTCCACTAGCTTTGTTGGAAATAATGCTTCCTAAGGCCTGCTAGACTTCACACTCCAGGATGTCCAGCTCTCAGTGAGTGACCATACCATTGTGATCCTTCGGGTCACTAAAACCTTTTTTGTACAATTCTTCTGTGTATTCTTGCCACCTCATTTTAATCTCTTCTGCCTCTGTTAGGTCCTTACTATTTCTGTCCTTTATTGTGCCCATTCTTGCATGAAATTTTCCCTTGATATCTCCAGTTTTCTTGAAGAGATCTCTAGTGTTTCCCATTCTATTGTTTTCCTCAATTTCTTTGCATTACTCATTGAATAAGGCTTTCTTATCTCTCCTTGATATTCTCTAGAATTCTGCATTCAGTTGGGTTTATCTTTTCCTTTCTCATCTACTTTTCACTTCTCTTCTTTCCTCAGCTTTGTAAAGCTTCCTCAGACAACCACTTTGCCTTCTTGCGTTTCTTTTTGGGAGGATGGTTTTGGTCACTGCCTCCTATACAATGTTACAAATCTCCATCCATAGTTCTTCAAGTACTCTATCACATCTAAGCCCTTGAATCTATTTGTTACCTCCATTGTATAATCATAAGTGATTTGATTTAGGTCATACCTGAATGGCCTAGTGGTTTTTCCCTGCTTTCTTCAATTTAAGCCTGAATCTTGCAGTAAGGAGCTGATGATCGGAGCCATAGTCAGCTCCAGGTCTTGTTTTTGCTAACTGTATAGAGCTTCTCATACTGTTCATACTGTTCATGGGATTCTGAAGGCAAGAATACTGAAGTGGTTCACCATTCCCTTCTCCAGTGAGCCATATTTTGTCAGAACTCTCCACCATGACCGGTCCACCTTGGGTTGCCCTACACAGCATGGCTCATAGTTTTCATTGAGTTAAACAAGGCTGTAGTCCATGTGATCAGATTGGTTAGTTTTCTGTGATTGTCTGTCTGCCCTCAGATAGAGAAGGATAAGAGGCTTATGGAACCTTCCTGATGGGAGAGACTGACTGAAGGGGAAACTGGGTCTTGTTCTGATGGGGCAGGGCCATGCTCAACTCGTTAATCCAATTCTCTGTTGTAAATCGTTAATCCAATTCTCTGTTGATGGGTGTTAATCCATTTTTCATGCTCAACTCCGTAATCCAATTCTCTGTTGTAAACTCTCTGTTGATGGGTGGAGCTGTGTTCCCTCCCTGTTATTTACCTGGGGTTAACTATAAATTCTCCAAGCCAGGCTTCAGCAATATGTGAACTTTGAACTTCCAGATGTTCAAGATGATTTTAGAAAAGGCGGAGGAACCAGAGATCAAATTGCCAACATCTGCTGGATCATCAAAAAAGCAAGAGAGTTCCAGAAAAACATCTACTTCTGACTTATTGACTATGCCAAAGTCTTTGACTGTGTGGATCACAATAAACTGTGGAAAATTCTGAAAGAGATGAGAATACCAGACCACCTGACCTGCTTCTTGAAAAACCTATATGCAGATCAAGAAGCAACAGTTAGAACTGGACATGGAACAGACTGGTTCCAAATAGGAAAAGGAGTACATCAAGGCTGTATATTGTCACCCTGCTTATTTAACTTCTATGCAGAGTATATCATGAGAAACGCTGGGTTGGAAGAAGCACAAGCTGGAATCAAGATTGCCGGGAGAAATATCAATAACCTCAGATATGCAGATGACACCACCCTTATGGCAGAAAGTGAAGAGGAACTAAAAAGCCTCTTGATGAAAGTGAAAGAGGAGAGTGAAAAAGTTGGCTTAAAGCTCAACATTCAGAAAACTAAGATCATGGCATCCAGTCCCATCACTTCATGGGAAGGGGAAACAGTGGAAACAGTGTCAGACTTTATTTTTGGGGGGCTCCAAAATCACTGCAGATGGTGATTGCAGCCATGAAATTAAAAGATGCTTACTCCTTGGAAGGAAAGTTATGACCAACCTAGATAGCATATTAAAAAGCAGAGACATTACTTTGCCAACAAAGGTTCATCTAGTCAAGGCTCTGGTTTTTCCAGTGGTCATGTATGGATGTGAGAGTTGGACTGTGAAGAAAGCTGAGCGCTGAAGAATTGATACTTTTGAACTGTGGGGTTGGAGAAGACTCTTGAGAGTCCCTTGGACTGCAAGGAGATCCAACCAGTCCATCTTAAAGGAGATCAGTCCTGGGTGTTCACTGGAAGGACTGATGCTGAAGCTGAAACTCCAATACTTTGGCCACCTCATGCGAAGAGTTGACTCATTGGAAAAGACCCTGATGCTGGGAGGAATTGGGGGCAGGAGGAGAAGGGGGAGACAGAGGATGAGATGGCTGGATGGCATTACCGACTCGATGGACATGAGTTTGAGTAGACTCCGGGAGTTGGTGATGGACAGGGAGGCCTGGCGTGCTGCGATTCATGGGGTCGCAAAGAGTCGGACATGACTGAGCGACTGAACTGAAACTATGGTGGAGGTAATAAAGATAAGGGTGACCTCCTTCAAAAGGTCCCATGCATGCACTGCTACACTCAGTGCCCCCAACCCTGCAGCAGGCCACCGGCGACCCACGCCTCTGCCAGAGACTCCCAGATACCCACAGGCAAGTCGGGGACAGTCTCTTGTGGGGTCACTGCTCCTTCCTTCTGGGTCCTGGTGCACAAGGTTCAGTTTGTGCCCTCCCAGAGTCTATTTCCCAGTCCTGTGTAAGTTCTGGTGGCTCTATGGTGGGTTAATGGAGACCTCCTCCAAGGGAGCTTATGCCGGACCCAAGACTGCTGCACCCAGAGCCCCTGGCCCCGCAGCAGTCCACCGCTGACCCACACCTCAGGAGACACCCAAACACAGCTCTGTCTCAGTCTCTGTGGGGTCTCTGGGTCCTGTGCATAAGGTTTGTTTGAGCCCTCTGAGCGTCTCTGGTGGAAATGGGGTTTGATTCTAAATGCGAATTCGCCCCTCCTACTGTCTTGCTGGGGCTTCCCCTTTGTTCTTGGACGTGGGGTATCTCCTCACAGCCGCTCCAGCACCTACCATCTTACTGGGGTTTCTCTGACCTTGGACGTGGGGTAACTTCTCACGGCCTCTCCAGCGCCGCGCAGCCGCCACCCGCTGCTCCAGTGCTTGCAAGTTGGACGATAAAGAAAGCTGAGCACCAGAAAATTGATGCTTTTAAACTGTGGTGTTGGAGAAGACTCTTGAGAGCCCCTTGGACTGCAAGGAGATCAAACCCATCCATCCTAAAGGAAATCAGTCCTGAATATTCATTGGAAGGACTGATGTTGAAGCTTAAACTCCAATACTTTGGCCACCTGATGCGAAGAACTGACTCATCTGAAAAGACCCTGATGCTGGGAAAGATTAAAGGCAGGAGGAGAAGGGGACGACAGAGGATGAGATGGTTGGATGGCATCACCGACTCAATGGACATGAGTTTAAGTAAACTCCAGGAGTTGGTGATGGACAGGGAGGCCTGGCGTGCTGTAGTCCATGGGGTTGCAAAGAGTCGGACACGACTGAGCAACTGAACTGAACTGAACTGATAGAGCTTATCCATCTTGAGCTGCAAAGCCTAATAATCAGTCTGATTTGGGTATTGACCATCTGGTGATGTCCATGTGTAGAGTCATCTCTTGTGTTGTGGGAAGAGGGTGTTTCCTATGACTAGGGCATTATCTTGGCAAAACTCTGTTGGCCTTTGCCCTGCTCCATTTTTCAGTCCAAGGCCAAACTTGCCTGTTCCTGCAGGTATCTCTTGACTTCCTACTTTTTGCATTCCAATCCACTATAATGAAAAGGACATCATTTTTGGTGTTAGTTCTAGAAGATCTTGTAGGTCCTTATAAAACTAGTCAACTTCACCTTCTTCAGCATTACTGGTTGGGGCATAGACTTGAATTGCTGTGATGTTGAATGGCTTGCCTTGGAAATGAACCAATATCATTCTGTCAGTTTTGAGATTGCACTCAAGTACTGCATTTTGGACTCTTTTGTTGACTATTTCTTCTCAGGGATTCTTGCCCATGGTAATAGATATGATGGTTGTCTGAATTAAATTTGCCCGTTTCAGTCCATTTTAGTTCACTAATTCCTAACATGTCAATTTTCACTCTTGCCATCTCCTGCTTGACCACTTCCAGCTGACCTTGATTCATGGACCTAACATTCCGGGTGTCTGTGTAATACTGTTCTTTTTTCCTTAATATATACATACTTTATTGAAGGGTAGTTGGCTTACAGGGTTTCAGGTACACAACCAGGTGATTCACTTGTCCATATAACATACACTAGTTTCAGATTATTCCCATTATAGGCTATTACAAAATACTGGCCATAGTTCCTGGTGCTATACAGTAAACTTTTGTTGCTTATCTGTTTTTTTAGTTAGAAATATAGTTTTCTATTCATACTAAGTCAAACAGGTGGAATCGAAATGTCATAAAATTTTTAGTTAGGCAAAAATTCATAAGCTTTCTAAAATATATATATTATACATACTATTTATATATATATGAAATAGCTGAAATTAAGCAGAGAGATTCTGCATTTCCTTGGAGTGAAGTGAAAGTCGCTCAGTCGTGTCTGACTCTTTGTGACGCCATGGACTGTCCATGGGATTCTTCAGGCCAGAATACTGGAGTGGGTTGCCATTTCCTTCTCCAGAGGACCTTCCTGACCCAGGGATCAAACCCGGGTCTCCCGCATTGTAGGCAGATGCTTTACCGTTGAGCCACTAGGGATGTCTTATATATATATATATATATATATATGAAGTGAAGTGAAGTCGCTCAGTCGTGTCCGACTCTTGTGACCCCATGGACTATATATAGCCTACCAGGCTCCTTCATCCCTGGGATTATATATATATACAAAAACTTTTCTGCTATGCTTGATGAAGACTTGAGAAAGAACACCAAAAAAAAGAGATGAAAAAATTGGAAAACATAAACTAAATTAAATGGGAGCAGTGAATATGAAATAGAAAAGTGAAAATAACTAGATAAAAGTAAAAGATCATCATATAGTCCAGTTGTTTTTAAACATGGCTGCTCATTAGAAACACATCTGGAGCTTTGGAGAAAAAAAAGTATTTGCTATTTTTCAAAAAATTCCAAGATAATTCTGATATGATCTGGATTTTAAAGTGATGACAGGATTTTCTATTAAATGTTAGTTTTGGTGATAATTCTATTACTTTTTTGTTGACAATCATGATACAATGGTATTAAGTGAGTAATAGTTACATAATCACAAGATGTTTATCAGTTTTCACAATTAATAGCCAGACAAAAAATAAAAGATAATTACAATTGCAAGCCATAATGGGAACATGATTAACCTAACAATATAAAATAATTGCATACAATTTTTGAGCGGGTCAAGCAGAGTAATATGATAAGTGAAAGTGCATATATGCACATGTTTTCATCCGCCCAGCCAGTCATTGTCTTTTGGTTGGTGCATTTAACCCAATTACATTTAAGGTAATTATCAATACGTATGATCCTATTAGGGCTTCCCTCATAGCTCAGTTGGTAAAGAATCTATCTGCAATGCAGGAGACCTGGGTTCAATCCCTGAGTTGGGAATATCCCCTGGAAAAGGGAAAGGCTACCCACTCCAGTATTCTGGCCTAGAGAACTCCATGGACTGTATAGTCCACCGGGTTGCAAAGAGGTGGACACACCAGATCGATTTTCACTTTCACTTTCATTATCCTATTACCATTTACTTAGTTGTTTTGGGTTTATTTTCTGTAGGGTTTTTCCTCCTCTTGTGTTTCCTGCCTAGAGAAATTCCCTTAGCATTTGCTGTAAAGCTGGTTTGGTGGTGCTGAATTCTCTTAACTTTTGCTTGTCTGAAAAACTTTTGATTTCTCCATCAAATCTGAATGAGAGTCTTGCTGGGTAAAGTATTCTTGGTTGTAGGTGCTTCTCTTTCATCACTTTAAATATATGGTGCCATTCCCTTCTGGTTCATAGAGTTTCTGTTAAGAAATCAGCTGATAACCTAATGAGACTTCCCTTGTATGTCATTGGTCATTTTTCCCTTGTTGCTTTTAATATTTTATCTTTGTCTTTACTGTCTCAGTGCATTCCTCCTTGGGTTTACCCTGCCTGGGACTCCATGTGTCTCTGGGACTTGGTTGACTATATCCTTTCCCATGTTAGGGAAATTTTCAGCTATTATCTCTTCAAGTGTTTTCTCAGGTCCTTTCTCTCTCTCTCTCTTCTACTTTGGGACCCCTATATTGCGAATACTGGTGTGTTTAATGTTGTCCTAGAGATCTCTTAACCTGTCTTCATTTCTTTTCTTTTTTTTCTGTATTCTGTTCTGTGGTAGGGATTTCTGCCATCCTTGTCCTTCAGGTTATGTATCCGTTCTTCTGCCTCAGTTTGTTTATCTCTGTTTGTTTGTTCTTTAGTTCTTCTAAGTCTTTGGTAAACATTTCTTGCATCTTCTCCATTGTTTCCCCAAGATCCTAGGTCATCTTTGCTATCATTATTCTGAAATTCTTTTTCTGAAAGGATGCCTTTCTCCACTTCTTTTAGTTGTTTCTCTGGGGTTTTACATTGTCCCTTCATCTGAGACATAACTCTCTGCTTTTTCATGCTGATTCAGTTCAGTTCAGTCGCTCAGTCATGTCCGACTCTTTGCAACCCCATGGACTGCAGCATGCCAGGCTTCCCATCACCAACTCCCAGAGCTTACTCATGTCCATCAAGCCAGTGATGCCATCTAACCATCTCATCCTCTGTCGTTACCTATTCCTCCCGCCTTCAATCTTTCCCAGCATCAGGATCTTTTCAAATGAGTCAGTTCTTTTCATCATGTGACCAAAATATTGGAGCTTCAGCTTCGCCATCAGTCCTTCCAATGAATATTCAGGACTGATTTCCTTTAGGATTGACTAGTTTGATCTCCTTGCAGTCCAAGGGACACTCAAGAGTCTTCTCCAAAACCACAGTTCAAAAGCATCAATTCTTTGGTGCTCAGCTTTCTTTACAGTCCAACTCTCACATCCATACAAGACTACTGGAAAAACCATAGCTTTGACTAGATGAACTTTTGTTGGCAAAGTAATGTCTCTGTTTTTTAATATGCTGTCTAGGTTGGTCATAGCTTTTCTTCCAAGGAGCAATCGTCTTTTAATTTCATGGCTGCAGTCACCATCTGCAGTGATTTTGGAGCCCAAGAAAATAAAGTCTGTCACCGTTTCCGTTGTTCCCCATCTATTTGCCATGAAGTGATGGCAAATACTGCCATCATGCTGATTAAGTTTCTGTAATGTGATTTTTGTTCTAGCTACTGTGGGATTGTGATTCTTCTTGCTTATTCTGTCTGCCCTCAGATGGAGGAGGCTAAGAGGCTTGTGTAAGCTTCCTAATGGGAGGGACTGGAGGTGGGAAAAACCTCTTGCTCTAATGGGCAGGGCCTTGCTCAGTAAAGCTTTAATCCAATTACATACTGATAGGTGGGGTTTCCTCCCTGTTAGTTGTTTGGCCTGAGGTGACCCAGCCCTGGAGTCTACTGGCTCTATTGTAGGGATAATGGCACCTCCAAGGGGGACCTTCCAGGACTACTGCTGCCAGCTCCCCTGTCCCTGTGGTGAACCCCTGCTGACCCATGCCTCGACAGGAGACCCTCCAACACTAGCAGGTAGTTTGGGTTCAGTCTCCTGTGGGGTCACTGCTCCTTTCCTCTGGGTGTTGGTGCATGCAACCTTTTGTTTGTGGCCTCCAAGACTGGAGTCTCTCTTTCCCCCAGTCCTGTGGAAGTCCTGCAGTCAAATCCCACTGGACCTCAAGGTCACATTCCCTGGGGATTCCTAGTCCCTTTGTCAGATCCCCAGGCTGGGAAGTCTGATGTGGGGTTCAGGACCTTCACAACAGAGGGAGAACTTCTTTGGTACTGTCCTCCAGTTTGTGGGTCACCTATCCAGCAGGATTTGATTGGCGTTTGATTTTATTGTGATTGTGACCCTGCTACCATCTCGCTATAGCTTCTTTGTCTTTGGAGATGGGTATCTATATTTGGTGGGTTCCAGTGTTCTCCTGTCAGTGACTGTTCAACAGCTAGTTGCGATTTTGGTGCTCTCCACAATATTGTTCTTTATGGCATCGGACATTATTTTCACCCCCACACGTATCCACACCTGAGCATAGTTTTCACTTTGGCCCAGCAGCTTCATTCTTTCTGGAGGTATTAGTAATTGCCCACCCCTTTCCTGGTGGCTGAGACGGTAAAAAAAAAAAAACAAAAAACAAAAAACCACCTGCAGTGCAGGAGACCTGGATTCCATCCCTGGGTTGGGAAGATCCCCTGAAGCAGGCAATGGCTACCCACTCCAGTACTCTTGCCTGGAGAATTCCGTGGACAGAGGAGCCTGGTGGGCTACAGTCTGTGGGGTCACAAAGAGCTGGACACAACTGAGTGACTAACACTTTGACTTTCATACTTCCCCGGTAGCGCATTGGATACCTTCCAACCTGGGGGACACATCTTTCAGAGTCATATCTTTTTGCCTTTTTATACTGTTCATAGGGCTATTGTGTCAAGAATACTGGAATGGCTTGCTATTCCCTCCTCCTGTGGACCACCTTTTGTCAAAACTCTTCATTGTGACCCATCCATCTTGGGTGAACCTGCACGGCATGGCTCATAGCTTCATTGGGTTACGCAAGCCCCTCACCACGACAAGACTGTGATCCATGAAGGAACTTTGGCATAGAGTTTGGCGTATGGAAGTACTTGATAAACTTGTGTGGAATGGAGGCAGGGGGGTCTTCTGATCACACAGAGCTTGGCTGGCTTCAATGGACTCTTTCAATGATATAGGAGCTTTAAGCCCAGTGTAATAAGGGGAGGGCAGAATGTGTTTCTAGGACCCAGTTCCATCCGAGTAAAGCCACCATGCTGACTGCTAGTTGGTTCCTCCCCAGCGCAGTCACTTTCTTCCCATAGTTAAACCTCTTTTCTCCTAAGTCAGTTCTCAGTTCATTCTGACTATGTTGTGCCTCTGCTGACCACCCCCAACCTCATATTTTCGCCTTAAAGAGCCTTACTAAAGCATCACACTGTAAATCACATCATCAGTCAGTAAATAGCATCCCAGGATGTAGACGAGTATCATCTCGTCCTCGGTGGGTCTGCCCCTTCGGGAGTGGCCACACCTGAGATTTTCTGTTGTTCCCTAAAGCTTAGCTCACTGCTCCAGGAAACTGGCTCATCCAGGGAGCTCACCCTGTCTCACCCCGTGTGAGCAATGAGCGAGCCTGCGACTGTGGAAGCTATAGACCCGGAGCTGCCCCGTGGCTGTGCAGACCAGGGAGTGGACAGGCCAGGGGAGTAAGAAGCTGGCCAAGCCTTCACGGGGCTCTGCTCTCTGATAGGCTTGTAAGTCAGAGAGCCCCCAGATTGCCACCCTTGACCCCACTCATCCAGCAGTCTCTGTCCTAATGAACGGCCCACCCCACCCCTCATGTGTGGCAGCTGTGGGTCCAGCCGCCGGAGGGAGTTCAAGTGCTCTGAGCTGGGGCAGGACCAGGCTCTCTGAGCCTGGTGAAGTCCGAGGCCTTCAGTGTGAGATCATTTGCCTTTTAGTTCAGATCCTTTTCAGAATCTAATGAGTTAGTTCCTTACAGACCCAGCTCATCTTCTGTAGAAGTCAGTTACCTGGGTCTTTAGAGGCCAGAGAAGGAATCCTGCTCACTCTATAGCTCGTGCACAGAAGGTCACTGATCGAGTTTCACTGCATTTGTTCATGGGGGTTTGGAACGTGAGAGGCCTCATGTGAGCACATTTTGGGATCCTCTATAGAGACTGTAAGTTAAGAAAGTGTCCAAGATGAAAATTTAGCAGGAAATCATCCCAACTCATGCCACTTGGGTCTCCACATATGTTGTCTCGATGACAGGCTGGAGGAGTGACCACCTCACACGTGAGCGTGATCCCAGGGTCTGAACAGAGCACACGCTCCTCCATGCAAACACACACACACACGACACCCTTACACACGGACCCCAGCTTCTATGAGTAAACTTGCTGTTGCTGACTCTCTTTTCTCTTGACCTGAAATAAGACAGATTTCACCGTCATCCATTAGTCTAGGATTTGGGCCACGAGCTGAACTCTCACATTTCTCTGTGCTCACAGTTGCAGAATATTCAGGGCTGGAGGGTACAGGGCAGAGTCAGAGAAGTGGGTCCCTGGCAAGATGGGTAACTTCTGCAATCTGTCTCCTCACTGTTCATTGTCCTGGGGTCACTGCTATGGTGCAGGTGTCGCCAAGATGAAATGGGAATAACGTGGGGAAGGCATCTCCATGCCGTTTCCCAGGGAGGTCACTACTGACATTTTCTTGGAGACAGTTTTGGTGGAGCAGGACTCTGGTATACCTGGCCGTCTGTCCTTATGTGTCGGCAGCACAACTCAGAGTGCCCCTTGTTGGGGGTGGGGGGATTCTGGTCAATAGACCCCTGGCCTAGCCCATGCTTGGGAGGGTGAGAAGGGCTCCTTAAAGAGTAGTGGTGATTGCTTATTTTCACTCTTAACATGGACGTGTCCTTCTCGTGAGGACAGTTCAGACCAGGGAAGGTGCAGATTCCTAAGCTGGTGTGTGTACTCAGTTGCTTCTGTAGTGTCCAACTCTTTGTGACCCTGTGGACTGTAGCCCACCAGGCTTCTCTGTCCTTGGGATTCTTCAGGCAAGAATACTGAAGTGTGTTGCTGGGTCCTTCTCCAGGAGATCTTCCTGACCCAGGGATCGAACCTGCATTTCATGTCTCTGGCATTGGCAGGCAGGTCTTTACCACTATTACCACCTAAGCTCTTAATGTAAATAATTGATGGAGCCAAGAGAAGAGGGCTCAGGGTTCAGGCTTTCTGAAGGGGGAGCCTTGCCCTCCGCCCTGGCCTGGGCCTGACCTCACAGGGGTTGCAGGGCTGACCCACCTGCGGTTGCACTTCTCCTGGTACAGCTGCAGCTGGTTCTCGTTGACGTTGAATTCTCTGACCAGGGCATCGCGGTTGGCGCTGCGCAGGTTCTGGTGGGTGTCATACAGAAAGAGCTGGTTGTTCAGTTCTTCTTGCCACCTCCGCAGCTGGCGGCAGGAGGAATACAGCTCCTCTTCGCTCTCCTGGAGAACAGAGGGGCCGACAGCCATGGGGGGCAGGCTCGTCAAGGCAGATGTGGGACGTGCCACCTGGAGGGAGACTGCAGGGAGCAGGGGGCAGACCCGACCGTCTGCCGGGATCTTCCCAGAAGAGCCAGGATCTGTTTTAACCTAAGATGAACTCTCAGCCGCTTACTCCATGAGAAGCAAGCAGCCTAGAAAGCTATGGTTGCCAGTTAAGGGGAGCTTTATTGTGAAACACTGAAACAACAGATGCATTGCCCAGTGATCCTATTTCTTAATCCAGTCTGGTTTGTCATGGGCCTGTGTCACCTTCTGGTCTCATCCAAATACAAATACGGAGGCTCTGTGCTTGCAGTAGACACAGCCAGTGAGGAAGAGGGTGGCCTGGATGGAAAGTAGATTGCTGGTGGCCTGGGGGTGGAATGAGTGGAGACAGATAAGGAGCAGGAGTGGCTCTTTGGGGTGATGGAAATGTTCCAGAATTGGTAATAGTGATGGTTACTCAACTCCGAGGGGACTAAACAACAGTGAATTGTACAAGTGGGTGAAATGTGTGGTATTAGAATCATCTCAAATAAATCTGTTACCCAGTTCCCCCCCTCCTGCCAGAAGACCCAGGGAAACATAGGTTACACCCCCAGGGATGGGCGTGTGACTCTAGCTGGTAATGTTGACTTCCTCCCCTGCCACCACCACCTCCAGGTGCAAGACCCAGGTCAGGTTAGTGTTAGGTGTCCGTGGGAGTGGTTGGTGCTCTTGGTAAAGAGAAAGTTTCTTTTGTGGGTCAGTGGAGAGAGTGATGAGTGTCTTCAGTTGCTAGTGGTCCTTCTGCCACCGTGTGGAGACAGAGGGAAGCAGAGCCCCTGGGAGAGCAGCTGGGTCTCGCCTTGACTGAGACAAGCCCTGCCCCTACACCTTGCTGCTGTCTGGGCCAAAGCAGTACCCCCGTTGTGCTAAAACTCTTACAGGTGAGGACTGTGGATTTTAGCATGGGAGGATGAGTGTGTTACCTCTCTGATGTTTTTAGAAGATCTCTATTGTGTAAAGGACGGCTCCTCGGGAGGTCAGTTCAGTGGCTGTTACCACTGTTGCAGTGGTTCCAGTGAGAGACTCCAGTGCTACAAAAATATCCATTGGTAATCACAAATGTGCTTCTTTTGTCCTTTATTTTTACAAAAACTGGGCTCAGACTGTACTTTGGTCTGAAATGTTTTCCCCCAGCTTAACAACGTTAACAAGCCATCATCGACATGCCCTGGGATAAAGGGTTGAATGAACTCTGACTTTGGATGTGGAGAGAGCAATGGTAAAGGTTATTCTGACCACTGGCCAAGGTGCAGAGAAGTAAAACAATGATTGTCTTGCACAAGGGGTGGAGGTAAATGGACAGCCCTTGGTAGCCAATTCAATGTACTGGATGAGTCACAGAGAAGAGTCAGTGGTTACTTGCCTTAAATATTTGTTTTTCCACAAGGAGACCAGCTTCCTTTTCTGTTAAGACTAAAGCAAACAAAACAAAAGTACATAAAAGTGTTAACACTGCTACGAATCATCTCTTTTCATCTTCCCTCTGCCTAAAAGAAAACAACTTCTGTGGCTTTCATATATATAGAATGACTGTTTGTGATCTGGTTGAGGTAAAAAATTCACTGTATAAATCATTTATAGCTATTATATAATTCAGTCTGTAGTATTGCATATCTGTATAGAAGAAACATTCAGATAAGTACATAAACATATATATAGTTTAGTGAATAACTATAATGCAAACAGCCATGGAATCGTCAGCAAGTCTAGAAATAAAGCATCGTTCATGCTGCATACCCCTCCCAATCAAGATTCCCTCTTCCCTTTTAGAATTCTGTGATATGTATTTCCTGGCTTTCTTTTGAGTCTGAATTGTCACAAAAATTTTTAGTTTTATTTTCTATTCCAAGTCCATGATTATTTCTGTTTTGTTTATATATATAATATATATATATATATAACTAATTTTTCTTACCATTGCTTTTGTATTGCATTCTTTCTTGCTTACTATGATCATTCTTAAAGCAAAGTTTATTAGTACTAAATTATTTGTCTTTGTATGTCTGAAAATACTTCCATTCTTCCCTCTGTCTTGAAAAGCAGCTATTAGGATATAAAATACCTAGACCTACAGCTGTGTGTTCAAGGCATTTTGAAGGCATCCCTTATTCTTTAGGCTGATCTTGCTATACATAGAAGCACTTCTGTTGAGTGTCAGTCGCCTGTAGATAATCTGTCGTCTCTTATTTTACAATTTTCTCTTTATCCTGATATTCTTCCACTTCAGTAGAATATGCATGTATGTGGGTCTCTATACTGCTGTGTTTATAGTTGGAGGATGCTTGTCTGTGCAATGCTAGAAAATTCTCAGCCATGATTTCTTGTTGTTCAGTCAGTCGTGTATGACTTTTTGCAACCCCATGGACTGCAGCACACCACACTCCTCTATCCTTCACTATCTCTCTGAGTTTGCTCAAACTCATGTCCATTGAGTTGATGATGCCATCCAACCATCTCATCCTCTTTCACCCCCTTCTCCTCCTGCCCTCAATCTTTCCCAGCATCAGGGTCTTTTTCAGCGAGTTGGCTCTTTATATAAAGTGGCCAAAGTATTGGAGCTCTTAACTTCAGCATCAGTCCTTCCAATGAATATTGAGGGTTGATTTCCTTTAGGATTGAGAGGTTTGATCTCCTTGCAGTCCAAGGGACTCTCAAGACTCTTCTGCAACACCACATTTCAAAAGCATCAATTCTTTGGCATTCAGTCTTCTTTATGGTCCAACTTTCACATCCATACATGACTACTGGAAAAACTATAGCTTTGACTAGATGGACCTTTGTCAGCAAAGTGATGTCTGCTTTTTAATACTATGTCTATGTTTGTCATAGCTTTTCTTCCAAAGAGCAAGCATCTTTTAATTTCATGGCTACAGTTACCATCCACAGTGATTTTGGAGCCCAAGAAAATAAAGTCTGTCACTGTTTCCATTTTTTCCCCATCTGTTTGCCATGAAGTGATGGAACCAGATGCCATGATCTTAGTTTTTTGAATGCTGAGTTTCAAGCCAGGTTTTTCACTCTCCTCTTTCACCTTCACCAAGAAGCTGTTTAATTCCTCTTTGCTTTCTGCCATTAGGGTGGTGTCATTTGCATATCTGAGGTTGCTGATATTTCTCCCAGCAATCTTGATTCCAGCTTGTGCTTCTTCCAGCCTGGCATTTTGCATGATGTACTCTGCATATAAGTAAATCAGAAGGGTGACAGTATACAAACTTGACATACTCTTTTCCCAATTTTGAACCAGCCTGTTGTTTCATGCCTGGTTCTAACTGTTGCTTTTTGACCTGCTTCTCATGAGGCAGGTAAGGTGGTCTGGTATTCCCATCTCTTTTAAGAATTTTCCAGTTGTTGTGATCCACACAGTCAAAGGCTTTAGCATAGTCAATGAAGCAGAGATAGATGTTTTTCTGGAATTCCCTTGCTTTTTCTATGATCCAACGGATGTTGCAATTTGATCTCTGTTCCTCTGCCTTTTCTAAATCCAACTTGTATATTTGAAAGTTCTCAGTTCACGTACTGTTGAAGCCTAGCTTGAAGGATTTTGAGCATTACCTTGGTAGCATGTGAAATACGCACAATTGTGTGGTAGCTGGAACATTCTCTGGCATTACCTTTCTTTGGGATTGGAATGAAAACTGACCTTTTTCAGTCCTGTGGCCACCGCTTTTTCCAAGTTTGCTGGCATACTGAGTGCATCGCTTTAACAGCATCATCTTTTAGAATTTGAAATAGCTCAACTGGAATTCCATCACCTCCACTAGCTTTGTTCATAGTGATGCTTCCTAAGGCATTCCTTTGCATTCCAGGATGTCTGATTCTAGGTGAGTGATCACACTAGTGTGGTTATCTGGGTCATTAAGACCTTTTTTGTGCAATTTTTCTGTGTACTCTTGCCACCTCCTCTTAATATCTTCTGCTTCTGTAGGTCCATACTGTTTCTGTCCTTTATTGTGCCCATCTTTGCATGAAACGTTCCCTTGGTATCTCTAATTTTCTTGAAGGGATCTCTAGTCTTTCCCATTCTATTGTTTTGCTCTATTTCTTTGCATTGTTCACTTAAGGCTTTCTTATCTCTCCAGATATTTTACATTGGAACTTCTCATTTTACTCTTTTTTTTTTTTACCATTTTAATATTTTATTTTATCTTGCTATATTAAAGCAAATTATCCGAACACGATCTTCACGTACATTAATCCTTTCCTTAACTGTACCCATTCTGGAACTTCCCACTTACTAAGGTCTAAAAAAATTGTTTCAAGACTTTTCAGCTCAGAGTTGCAGAGATTTCTTTCCTGGTCCTTTCATTCCTACATGTTCTTGATTAGGTTTAAGGAAGGTTGATCTTTTTAAAATGTGTTTATCCAGTTGGACTCTCTTTTTAAAAACTTTTTTGTAATTTCAATGTTATTTCATATGCACTGGAGTCAGTGCTCTTGCTTTTCTGCTCGCTAGCATTATATTCCTTGAGGGTTAAAATTTCTGTGTGTAGCTTATCTGGAATGGAAGTGTCTTTCCCCCTCTGTGTGTTCAGTGGCATCTGGTGGTCTGAAAGTTCTCGCCCTTGGAGACTCCCAAGGGCGAGGTCAGCAGTGTTACTGTCATGCACTGGGGCACTAGGTTCTCTGGATGCTACTAATCCTCTCTGTGTCCCAGCCACAGGGCTGTGTCCACCTTATCCCATCCCCTCAAGAAGCAACTGACTGCTGGCCTGAATCCTAGGTATCTGCCAGGTCCCTTTTCTTAATGGGTGTTTCGAAAGAGTGATGTCTACTAGCCCAAGGCCACCTGTCTGTGTACAAGTCCATGTGTGTTAGCACACAAAAACGAAATACAGAAATCACCTAACCAAACATAAGCAATCATAAAAAAGAACAGGAGGCTAAGGAAAGACTGAGTCACTGGAGATAAATGATAAACACAGAAATGGCCAAATTGGTCAACCCAAATATCAAATAAAAGCAAGAGTGGTTGTTTTGTGGGAAAAGCACAAACACAGAATCAGGGAAGTAGATAATCCATTATCTAAACTGAACTAGGACAGTGTGGAAGGTAAACTTGCCAAATAAAACCTAATAGGTATAAACTAAAGATAAGGAGATGTGGAAGGAGTGTATGAACTAGAAAACTGAATGATGACGGAGAGTAAATACATGCGTGTAATTATTTTAAGGCTCTTATATCTTCAGTGTATATTTTAGATATACACATACATAGTAGCTATTATAGAAAAGTAGCCCAGAAGAGAAAATAAATTCTTTTATCCTAGAAGAAAACAAGAAAATCCTTAGGCCCAAAAAGCTTCACAAATGGTGTCTTTGTTGTATGTTGTAGGTAGGTAGCAGTTGCCTCCAGTTCTATTCAGAATGTGCCATCGCCCTGGGAAAGAAGGCTTCCAAGTAATTTTTATGAAACCAGCACAAAACCTGACACCCCCCCCCCAAAAAAAAATCAGTGAATACCAGTGAGAAAGTTCTAAAGAAAACATTAACATGTATGTTATAGAAACACGTCAAACCATACAATGCTACTGTATTTCACTAAGAAATTCTTTTCTCCTTAAGATGATTGTGTCACACCTTCATCCTCCCTGTGTGTGCATGCTAAGTCGCTCAGTTGTGTCCGACTCCTTGTGACCCCATGGACTGTAGCCCACCAGGCTCCTCTGTCCATGGGATTCTCCAGGCAGCAATACTGGAGCGGGTTGCCATGTCCTCCTCCAGGGGATCTTCCCCACCCAGGGATCAAACCCACGTCTGTTAGGTCTTCTGCACTGACAGGCACGTTCTTCACCACTAGCGCCACCTGGAAAGCCCTAACCCTCCCCAAGGTCAGCGGATGGCCTTGCTTCGTGTTTTGCGTAGAAGAAATTACATGGGAAACCTTCCCATCTCAGCCCCTTACCAGCGCCCACGGCTTCCCTCCCGCACTCACCCTTTCTCTGCCCTGCTTCCCTTCTCTACTATGTCGTCTCCATCAGCAGCACAAGCACAGCTTAAGAAGCTCTCCCTTCACCCCCACCCCAGCTCCCGACCCACCCTCTCGTCACCTTCACAGCCAGTGTCCTCGAATAAGTCATATGTTCCTCATCAATGTATCATGTACTCACATTCTGCATTTTCAGTTTTTATTAATTACATATACACAGAGTTTAAAGAGCCACTAAGAGCTACTAGGATTATTACCAAAAAAAAACAAAACCAAAAAACCTCTGTCTCCTGGGCACCACCCCCTGCCCTTGATCCCTGCTCCCCAAGGTCAGCAGTTGTTTCTTTTGATTATTAACTCCACAGTTCTAACACAAAAGAAAAACCTGCATTTATACTACAAGGTCTTGCTTTTTTTGATGTTAGTGATTATCTTCACAGAGAAAGATTTGACTGTTTTCCCCACATACTCTCTTATCTTATTCCATGGAGGTAAATCCATTTAGGTTGTATCAATTCATGTTTACATTTTGATTTTATTATTATTACCAACTTTGAACTCGTGAATCTTCTTGGACAACTGGTTTTAGATCGATGTATGTGTGTGTGTAATCAAATAGAAAACAATCCTGTGTTCCTAGAAAACACCTGTGGTGAAATGTTTCCTCTGGCCTGTGACAAAATCTTCATGGAGTTCTCCATCTATGGTTTTTTCTCTTTGTTCTCTACCATCAATGCTTTTCCCTTTTAATTTTTTATGTTGACATTTAAAGCTTACAGAAAAGCTGCAATAAGAGTTCAGCACATTCCATACCCTGGACCACCCAGTGTCCCCAGGGCACAACCACAGTACAGCTGTCAAAGCTAAGATGCTGGCACTGAAGCAATGCGAGTAATGTACAGATTTTATTCGGTTTTCACTGGCTTTTCCACCTGTGCCCTCTTTCTCATCCAAGATCTAGCCCAGGATCCCACACAACATGCAGTTGCTATGGCTTCCAGTTTCCTCCAATCCGTGGCTTTGCTTCAGTGCCACTGTCCTGCACACGCTCCCTCCGCCAACCCCGGCCGTTTATGACCTGAACACTTTTGAAGACTGCTGGTCATTTGCTTTGTAGAACATCTTGCATTTCAAAGGTTTGTCTGATGATTAGTTTGAGGTTGGTGGCTCATACAGTAAAGAATCCGCCTGCAATGCAGGAGACCTGGGTTCCATACTCTGGAGAAGGGAGTGCTATTCACTCCAGTATTCTTGCCTGAAGAATTCCATGGACAGAGGAGCCTGGCAGGCTACAGTCCATGGGGTCACAAAGAGTCAGACGTGACTTGAGCGACTAACACTTTCACAGAAACGAGGTACCTCTCAGGTATATGATGTCACACATTAGTGGTGGTGACACTGATCATTTTTGGTATGATGATATCTGCTAGGTTCATCCACTGTAAAGCTCTTGATTTTTTACAATTATATTTCCTAGAAGAAGGTATTTTGAGACTGCAGATAGCCTGTGTCTCCTCAGACTGTCACTAATTTTAGCGTTCATTTGTAGATCTTAACAGTGGTGTTCTGATGGTAATTTGTTTCTCTCACGCCTGTATTTATGCTTTTCAAGGTTTATTTTTTATTGTAGTTTATTTTCATGGAAGTATAGTTGATTTATAATGTATTAATTTCTGCTATACAGTAAAGTGGCTCAAATACGCACACATATATATTCTTTTCAGTATGGTTTTATCCCATGATATTGAATATAGCTCCCTGTACTATACAGTAGGATCTGGTTGTCTATCCATCCCATATGTAATAATTCGCATCTACTAACCCCTAACGTCAACACCATCCCTCCTCACCCTCCCTGCTGCTTGGCAACCACAAGTCTGTTCTATATGTCTATAACGATTTTACTCTTTTCCTACCAATTTGAAGAACTTTTATTTCTTTTTTTTCTCTGATTACTGTGGGTAGGACTTCCATTAGTGTGTTGACGAGAAGTGGTGAGAGTGGGCATCCATGTCTTGGTCCAGATTTTAGCCAGGAGGCTTTCAGCTTTTTAAGCTTGAGTCTATTGCATATGGTTTTGTCATAAATAGCTGTTCTTGTGTCGAGATATGTTCCCTCTATACCCACTGTTGTAAGGGTTTTATTGTGAAGGGATGAATTTTATCAAATGCTTTTTCTGCATCTATGGAGAGAATCATGTGCTTTTCTCTTTTGTTGATGTAGTTTATCACATTGGTTTACATATGTTGAACCATCTTTGTGACCCTGGGATGAATTCAAGTTGGTCATAGTGTATGACTTTTTTCGACAGGAAAGTAGGATTTATATCAGTGGGCAAGAGTAAGGAGGGGACAAGGCCAAGGTTCTCATGAGCATAGGGCCCACCATTTGTTTCGAGGGCCATGATGAGGGATAGATGTGACTTCACCACCATCTGGGATGAGCTGCTTTTCTGCCACCATGTTTTCAAACTCATTCACATTAAACTTGGTAAATCCCCAGTTCTTGGAGATGTGGCTCTTCTGGAGACCAGGGAACTTGAACTTGGCTCCCCATGGAGGACCTCAATCACATGTACCTTGTTCTGTAGCTTGGTGCAGATGGACATAACGAATTGGGCAATGTGGACCCTGGCCAGTGTGCCCTGGGGCTTTCCAAAGGCACTGTGCATTCCTGTCTGGAGCCCAGATTGGGGACGGCATGCCAGTCATGCACGTCCACTGGAAAGGGCTGTCTCCAAGGCCCCTTAGGGCAACTGGAGCAGGCCATCGGGCTGCACACCCCACTGAGGACGCGGCCATGTGCCGCCATCGCACACTGGGCCCCACGCGGAAAAGGGTAGAGCTGGCTCAGTTGGCTGCCATGGCTTATGATCTTTTCTATGTATTGTGGGATTCAGTTTGCTAATGCTTGGTTGAGATTTGTTGGGTCTGTAGTCAACAAAAGGACTAGGCTGTAGTTTTCTCTTTTGGTGGAAGTCTTTGGTTTTGGTATCAAGGTGATAGTGGCTTCATAGAATGTCTTTGGGAGTGTTCCTTCCTCTTCAGTCTTCAGGAGGGGTTGGAGAAGGATCGGTATAAGTTCTTCTTTGTAAGCAGGCCTGCTTTTACATTTGTACCAGGCAGACCAACACTTCCAGTGTTCAAAAAAGAAAGGAAACACACAACAGAGTTAACACTGCCTTCCCCACTGACTCAATCTTTACCTTGACTTTTCGATGTCCCTTTCAGTCCAGTTTTATACTTCCACTTATCTGTATGTCTGTTCCATGCAACATATAATAGTTTTGTTTGTAGTTTTTAAAATGTGTATAAATGGTATCACTGAGTGCATTTTTCCGCATTTCACTTTTCTCACACTGCAGTGTTTGAATGTATCTGTGTTGTATATATGTGCTGAGCTCCATTCTGCATTGCCTTTTTATACTAGTCCATCTCTCAGATATCCTACATTTTCCTGTGTATCATCCTAGTAATTTGTGGTTTTCCTTTTTTTTTTTTTTCGTTGCTGTTTGTGTTGTTAGCTCCCTTCACTCAAATTACACTTGTGAGATCCATCCATGCTGCTTACAGCTCAGCCATTCGTAGTTGCTGTGTGTGCTCCGCTGTGTGAAGACACACAGTTAACACATGCAGTAGAGGGACAACAGGACTCTTCTGGCTTTGCCTAGTGTGGAACAGTGCCACAGACTGTCCTGTACATGTCCTTAGGGGACACAGGCATGCACCTATAGCAGGTATACTCTTGTCTTGCAGTATCCATAGGGGATTGCCTGCAGGATCTGCTGTGGATACAAAACTCTCAGGATGCTTAAGTCTCATAGCCCGCCCTCCACGCTCATGGATTCGGCACCTGCTGATTCAGCCAGTGTGGACTGCAAACATAGTACATGATCTGAGGTTGGTTGAATCCATGAGTGCAGAACTCACAGATATGGAGGGCCAACTGTATGCAGGAGTAGAATGCTTGCTCATAGGCTATGCACGTGGTAAACATCAGTAGAGAATCAAACATCTTTACAATGTAATTTGCTCCCAAATTACACAATTACCAGTTGCTCTATGTTCTTGCTAAGAACTGACTGTACTGTTAACAGACTTTTCAATTTTTGCCAATCCAATAAGTGTGTTAGTGGTATCTTCTTGTGGTCTTAATTTGCATTTCCTCTTGCAAATAATGAGTAAGCATCTTTTCATTTGCCTATCAGCCATTTGGATATACTCTAGTGAGGTATGGTTATTCGTGGAATACACCTTTTACCCTAAAGGATTATCTTAGTAACTTGGAGGGGTCGAGTCACATTTTCAGTGAGATTCTTTGTATTGGAAAGTCTTCTTCCACCCTGTGGCTTGCCTTTTTATTATCCTCATTGTATCTTTTGATGAACAGCAGTCGTGAACTCTAGCAGAGTCTAGTTTGCCAGGTGAAGCGTTTGCTGTTTTGTTGAAACAACTTTTCCCTACTATAAGGTTGTGATACTGTTTGATCTTTTACCTCTTGATCTGTAATCTAACTTTGGTTGATATTTGTGTGTGGTATAAGGTCAGGGTCAGATTTCATGCCTGTTGGTGATGCTAACATAAATTTGCTCAACAGATTAAAAAAAAAAAAAAAAAAAAAACCTAGGAAAATTGGTCAATACTCAGAGTCAGTGACCATTCAGTCTTCACTGGACACAATCTGGGTTTCTAGGGATAAGAATCATCTGAACGTCTCACAATGAAAGGTGTAGAATCAGATAATCAGGACCACTGGGGAGCCTAATCGCGTGTTCTTCTTTGAATTCTCCTTTGAACCAGTTATTATATTTTATTCATTCCATGGTCAATGAAGGGGTTAGATAAAATTTCAGACAGGTGTTCACTTAGTATCTTTATGGGAGTTATGACTTTATCCACTTTTAAAAAGTGCTCTTTCAGCAGTTTTAATTCATTCTTTGTTTTTTACTACACGCTCCATGTCTCTCCTACTGCAGGGGTTTGTCATGGACTGCACTCAAGTCTTTGGGCCAGGGCGACCAGTCCAGTCATCAGGTCTAGGATGCAGCGTGGCTTCCTGCGCACAGGACCTGATGACAAGAAAATACAGTGATTGATAGTCTGGCGGGCCCTGTTGCTTAGTTGAGAAATACAGGTGTTTTTACTAACATCATTGCATGACTAGTACAAAACATTCTTCCTAAGACCAACAAACTGCAGAGTGGTCACGTATTAATTTTAAAAACTTGGGTTTCTACACAGAGTGAGATTTTGCTTAAAGTGAGAAAGACTAGTAACCTAGGGAAAAAAGGAAAGGATAGGAAAACATTATTTTTAAAAAATGGTAACTGTGTTATCACTGGCAGACCTATATCCTAGTTTATAGAAGAACAAAAAATGTGAATAGTTTTTAACAACAAACAACAAAAAATGATTCCAGACAGACTGCTAGTAATCTATTGAATGAGACAATGTTTTATTTTTTTTAAATGTGATATAGCCATTTAATTCTCACATTAACAACAGCCAACATTTGTGTGATACATTCATATGATTGTCTATGTACACACAAGCACACACTATTTATATAAAAAAATAAATTAAGCTTTAATAATAAACACACGTTTACAAATGCAGCTTTTTAAAGCCTATTGAGAAATAAGTATGGACATTTCTGAGACAGGATCACCATGGAACTGGTTCTTCAGGAAGAAAATATTTTGAGAATGAAAAGCCTGACACAAAATCACTGAGTAGTTCTCAAACACCAGTTTTATAATTCTGCATATTTCTTTATCTAATGATCAGCTTTCTGTTGGTAAGAATATAGCTTTTAGGGTTGTCTCCAAAAAGCTGGATATCACCTATATGGAAAGATCAGCTACACTTCTAGAAATTAAAAGAACTAGAGCCCCCTTCAACCATCCTTCTTAAGTCCAAATAAAACTCACCCTTACTGACCCTGGACCAGTCTTCTTAAAATTTTATGCTCAGAGACCTCATAAGTGACTGTGGAAAATTCATGGGTCCCCTTACGCATTTCTACATTGATGTCTAATAATTTCATCCTGAACAGTTGCAAAGGTGCATGCGGTACATGGTAGATACTGCATCTTTGAGTAAGATATTTCCATTTCTCTTTAAATATAGCCAAAGGTTCTAAATACAATTGGTGACAGACACTACCATCCTTTCAAAAAATTCTACAAAGAAGGGAATTTTTAACGGTAGGAAATGCCACATTTTTTTTTACTCATTGAATTTATATTTTTATTCTACTTTACAAAATTGTAGCCTAATTATTCTTGGCTTATATACTGTTTAGTTGCATATCTGTAACAAAATTACACATCATCCTACCTACACCATCATTTAAAAAGGCTCCATATATTTTAAATTTCTTCTGAATTCAGCTTGTTTAATAAACAGAGTACACATGTAATAAAGAACTAAACACAGTAAAATTTCACTGGCAATGTAATGAGTCAAAGAATGCTTCTCCTCCATTCTTTGATCTATGTGCGGATTACCGTTATCTCTGGTAGAAGGGCCATGGGACAGTATCAGTTCTGCTCTCCACTTTCAGTTGTACAAATGGGAATGCTAGTGATCCTTTTACACAGACAAATGAGAACAGGAGGAGTTAGTGACAGCAAGGTAAAGCCATCTCCTTCAGAATTACATACTAGAGTACTCAGATATCTGGATACTCCTTCAGTTTTGTTGAAAGCAAGGAACTGGAAACCATCAGCACTGGAGAAGGATCGGTATCCTGTTAAGAGGCTTTCACTTTCCAAACACGGTGCTTTGAAACTGGCTCTCGAGTCCTGCTCTACGGTAAGACTGAATGTGGGGAGAAGACCTACTTCTTTCTGTAAGGGGAGAAAAGGGCATCTTCTCACGCTGATGAATCTTTGGATAGAGTGCAACAGGAAGTCGAGGATGTGAACATTGATCCCCTGAAAAAATGAGTCTGTGACTCCTTAGACAGCTCTGGTAGACTGCTAGCGGTAAGCTGGCCCAGTTTAAAAACCACTGGCCTTGGCTTAAGTTCAGATCTGATTTAACTACATCGTAAAGCATATAAATTATTAGATCATGTCACTGTCTTTAATAGAGAAGCAGGTCCTCAAATGTGTTCCTGTGTAACTAGTCCTGTAAGATGTTTCTTGGCAAAAGTGTTCTCAGATCAGACTTAGGAAATGTCATATTCTACCCCCTCTTCAATGTGCACGTTAGAATAGCCAAGTTTACAGCAGGGAAATTAACTTTCTCCAACCTAAATTTCCCAAACTCAAATTGTCTAACCAGCCTCCTCCATTTCATCTTCCACATAGTAACTAATGTTCACCGTTTCCCTATTCAGTAGAATAAAGACAGCTGTGCACACAGGCAGTCGTGGCCTGAGCCCCTCAGTGTTGCTGCCCTCTTTCACAGTGTTCCTGTCCCTCTTCTGCTTGATCTGAGTTGGCTGTGCTCTTCACGTGGCTGGGAAAGCAGAGTCTCAGCTAGGTATTTTATACTCAGGTTACGTGGCATCCAGGCAGACTCAGGGAAGAGCAGCGATGTCATCTGTGCCCCTTTCTCTCTCTGTGCATCCTCATGGAGAGATTCCTAACACCAACATGACCAGATTCATGTGTTACCCTATTATGGGAGAATGGTGGGGCCAAGGCAAATACTCTGCGGTGCTGAATCGACATCACTGTAGCACGTGGGAGGAGAAGCCAATTTTTCGGGGCAAGGGTTCTTGTCAGCACCGTTGAGAATGTCAGCACCTCCCCTCAGCTGTGCTGCTCTGCTCTGTGAGGAGGTGGCTGGGTATGGATGCTACAGCACAGCAGCTGAACAGATGCTGAGCCTTCTGTCCTCTACGCTGCTACTTCATCATTCCTTTGACGAGTAGCAGATAAATGCATGTGAAGTGGAAAGATGGTTCAGATCTTAGCTTTTAAACTTTTAAATGGGGTGAAGTGGGAAAGTGTTATGTCCTTTACACACCCCAGGCTGCAAACAGGTAATGCCATCGACACTTGAACTTGTAGAGAAAATGATGGAGCCAAAAGCAGCTTGAGCTTAGGCTCCACCAGCTGCCTGGCCAACAGCTAATCGGACACTGCCCACTGTGTCTGCCCTGCAGCACTCAGCTCGGTGCCTTTTTCATCTAAGCTTTCTTGAAAGTTGCTTTGAACATTTTTACCACCAGGAATATTTGTCCCTCAGTTGCTAATGCCAAATAAACTCGCAACTTTGACTCGGGAATAACTAAGTGAATTAAGAGCCCCACTTGGTCAGTGTGCTATCAGGTGTCCTGCGGGCTTCATGGGAGAGAAATGCATTTTAGAAGCACATGGAGAGGTTCCGTGAGACCAGGATAATGGCTATTTTTCCTTAACATTTTAAAGACAAGGTCTCCCCTGACTTTACTGCTTGCTGTGTGGAAGTTCTCTGTAAATTTGTGTGGAATGGAAGGAGGGGATCTTCTGATCACACAGACCATGGCTGGCTTTAATGGACTCTTCAGATAATACAGGCACTCTAACCTCAGGATAATAAGGGGAGTGGGTTTCTAGGACCCATCCAAGTAAAGCCACCAGGCTGACTGCTAGTTGGTTCCTCCCCAGCGCAGTCACTTCTTCCCCATAGTTAAACCTCTTTTCTCCTAAGTCAGTTCTCAGTTCATTCTGTGGTGTGCCTCTGACCACCCCCGCCTCCAGCCCACTACTATCCTCACCTTGAAAAAGCCTTGCTAAAGCATCACACTGTACAAATCAGTAAATAGCATCCCAGGATGTAGATGAGTATCATCTCGTCCTCGGTGGGTCCGCCCCTTTGGGAGTGGCCGCACCTGAGATTTTCTGTCGTCCCTAAGGCTTTAGCTCACTGCTCCAGGAAACTGGGTCATCCAGGGAGCTCACCCTGTCTCACCCTGTGTGAGCAGTGAGCGAGCCTGCGGCTGTGGAAGCTACAGACCCGGAGCCTCCCCATGGCTGTGCAGACCAGGGAGTGGACAGGCCAGGGGGAGTAAGAAGCTGGTCAAACCTTCACAGGGCTCTGGTCTCTGATAGGCTTGTAAGTCAGAGAGCCCCCAGATTGCCATCCTTGACCCCACTCACCCAGCAGTCCCTGTCCTAATGAACGGCCCACCCCACTCCTCATGTGCGGCAGCTGTGGGTCCAGCCGCTGGAGGGAGTTCAAGTGCTCTGAGCTGGGGCAGGACCGGGGCTCCTCTCTGGGCCTGGTGAAGTCCGAGGCCTTCAGTGTGAGATCGTTTGCCTTTTAGTTCAGATCCTTTTCAGAATCTAATGAGTTAGTTCCTTACAGACCCAGCTCGTCTTCTGTAGAAGTCAGTTACCTGGGTCTTTAGAGGCCAGAGAAGGAATCCTGCTCACTCTACAGCTCGTGCACAGAGGGTCACTGATCGAGTTTCACTGCATTTATTCAGGGAGGTTTGGAACGTGAGCGGCCTCATGTGAGCACATTTTGGGATCCTCTTTAGAGACTGTAAGTTAAGAAAGTGTCCAAGATGAAAAGGTTACCCTGACTCATGCCAATTGGGTCATCTTCAGGTATGTCATCTTGGTGACAGGCTGGGGGAGTGACGACCTCAAATGTGAGCGTGTTCCCAGGGTCTGAACAGAGCACACGCTCCTCCATGCAAACTCACACGCATACACATGGACCCCAGCTTCTATGAGTAAAACTTGCTGTTGCTGACTCTCTTCTCTCTTAACCTGAAATAAAACAGATTTCACTGTCATCCATCAGTCTAGGACTCAGGGATACACAGCAGAGTTGGGGAAGTGGACCCCAGGCAAGAAACCTCTACAAATCCGTCTCCTTCCTGGTCGTTGTCCTGGAGTCACTGCTACTATGCAGGTGTCATCAAGATGAAATGAGAATAATACGGAGAAGGCATCTCCATGCTGTGTCCAGGGAGGTCACTACTGACATTTTCTTGGAGACAGTTTTGGTGGAGCAGGACTCTGGCATACCTGGCCGTCTGTCCTTACATGCCTGCAGCACAATTCGGAGCGCCCCTTGTTGGAAGTGGGGGGATTCTGCTTTAATTTAGGACCCTGGACAAGTCCAGGCTTGGGAGGGCGAGAAGGGCTCCTTAAACGGTAGTGGTCATTGCTTATTTTCACTCTTACCTGGGTATGCTCAGGAGGACAGTTCAGCTCAGGGAAGGTGCAGATGCTTGAGCTCTTAGTGTAAGTAATTGATGGAGCCAAGAGAAGAGGGCTCAGGGTTCAGGCTTTCTGAAGGGGGAGCCTTGCCCTCCGCCCTGGCCCGGGCCTGACCTCACAGGGGCTGCAGGGCTGACCCACCTGCGGTTGCACTTCTCCTGGTACAGCTGCAGCTGGTTCTCGTTGACATTGAATTCTCTGACCAGGGCATCGCGGTTGGCGCTGCGCAGGTTCTGGTGGGTGTCGTACAGAAAGAGCTGGTTGTTCAGTTCTTCTTGCCGCCTCCGCAGCTGGCGGCAGGAGGAATACAGCTCCTCTTCACTCTCCTGGAGAATAAAGGGGATGACAGCCATGGGGGGCAGGCTCGTCAAGGCAGATGTGGGACATGCCACCTGGAGGGAGACTGCAGGGAGCAGGGGGCAGACCCGACCGTCTGCTGGGATATCTGCCAGTGCCTATCTTATTCAAAGCAAAAAATGATGCTTTTAAAAGATCTCTAAGGGATGGCTACTCAGGAGGTCAGTCCAGTGCTGTTACCACCAGTACAGACCAAGTGGGAGACTCCAGTGCCTCCAAGGCGCACACAGATATACACAATGGGCTTCTGCCATCACTTACTTCTACAAGTGGACGGTGACCTTACATTGGCCTGAAATGTTTTTCCCAGATTAACGACCTAACAGACTGTTGAGGTCATCCCCCAAGAAAACAGGCACTGAGTAGTCAGTGATGACTTTGCGCAAATGTTCACTCTTCTTCAAAGAGACCAGTTTTCCTTCCTGTTAATACTAAAGTGAAACAAAGCAAGAGCCACGCTGAAGTCTTAACACTCAGCTACAAATGGTCCCCTTTCACCTTCTCGCCACCTGATGGAAAACAACTTCTTTTGACTTCATGTATGTACTGACTGTTTATGATCTGTCAAAAATTCATCTTTTCTGCTAATGCTTATATAATTGGAGGCCTTCATATCTGTTTCTGAATCCCAAAGGATTTATAGATGTTACATAATTTAGTCCTTAGTAGCCCATATATATGTGATATAACAAACATCAAGGAAAGTAAATAAAACATATATACAGTTTAGTGAATAACTATAAAGCAAACAGCTGTGGAGCCACCAGCAAGTGAAAAAGTAGAGTGTCATCCACTCTGTGAACCCCTCCCAATCAGGACTCCCTCCTTCCCTCTTAGAATTTTGTGACAGTTATTTCCTGGCTTTCTTTGGAGCCTGAGTTGTTTCCAAAAAACTTAGTTTTTATATTCTAAGTCAACTGTTATTTCTATTTGGCCATACATATATCTTTGTCACCGGTGTGTTTGCATTGCATTCCTTCTTCCTTACCATGGTCATTCCTTCAGCAGAGTTTATTAGTAGTAAATCAGGTCTTCGTTTATCTGAAGATACCTGCATTTTCCCCTCACTCTTGAATGCAGCTGCGAGGATGTGGAGTCCCTGACCTACAGCCGTGTCTGAGGCCCTGTGAGGCCTCGCCTCAGTCTGCAGGCTGCCGCTGCCTTACACGGAGGCGCCGGGGCTGTGTGCCGGTCCTCCGCAGGTGATCTGTCTTTTCTACTTTTGTAATTTTCTCTCTGCCCCGATATTCTGCCACTTCAGTAGAAAAATACCTGTATGTGGGTCTCTATACTGCTGTGTTTATGTTGGAGGATGTTTTTCTCTTCAGTGCTAGAAAATTCTCCACCCTAAATATTTCAAGTATTTTATGTTGGAGCTTCTCATTTTACCCTATTTTTCCCCCTTGTAATATATTTTTCTTGTCTTGCTGTATTAAAGCAAATTCCCCAAACACAATCTTTACATTTATTGTTTCCCTTAACCGTACCCATTCTGGGATTTCCCACTTACTAAGCTTTAAAGATTTTTTTCCCCCCCAGGATTTTTCAATTTGTATGTTCCAGGAATTTCTTCCCCCCCCCATACTTTAACCTTTTTGTTTTGTATAGGGGTGTAGGTGATTAACAATGTTGTGGTCGTTTGAGGTGAACAGCGAAGGGACTCAGCCGTACATATGTTAATACATGCATCCGCTCTCCCCCAAACCCCCCTCCCATCCAGGCTGCCACGTAACATTGAGCAGAGTTCCCTGTGCTGTATATACAATAGTTTCCAGGGATTGCTTAACTGGTCATTTCATTCCTACATGTTTTTTATTAAGTCTGTAAAATGTATGTATCCACTGGGTTCTCTTTTTAAAAAGTATTTATTTTCAGTTATTTTCTGAGTCACTGGAGTCAGTCCTCTAGCTTCTGTGCTTGCTGGCTGTACTAGCGTTATTTTCCTTGAGTGCTAAAATGTTCACGTGCAGGTTCGCCTGGAATGGCAAGCTCCTCTCCTCCCTCAGTCTGTACACTGGCCTCTGCCCTCTACCAGGCCCAGAAAGCTTCTGCGTCTTAACGTGTGTTGTAGGTAGGCAGCAGTTGCCTCCAGTTCTATTCAGAATGTGCCATCACCCTGGGAAAGAAGGCTTCTGAGTAATTCCTATGAAGTCAGCACAACAAAACCTGACCCAAAACATCAGTGAATACCAGTGAGAAAGTCCTAAAGAAAATGTTAACACGTACATCACAGAAGTTCATTAAGCAATACAAGCCTACTGTATTTCACTATGAAATTCTTTTCTCCTTCTCTTAACTAGGCAGACTCACCCTTTCTCTGCCCTGCTTCCCTTCTCCACTACATCGTCTCCATCAGCAGCACACGCACATCTTCAGA